>NC_091313.1:25534157-25636657 GCF_038502225.1 Cherax quadricarinatus
TGTCTGTATTCATATTGTGCTGACCACAGCAGTATTTCAAAGACCCCCTCACATATGGGTACTGTGGGCGGGCAGTTATACGAGAGTGAGCAAGGATGCAGGTCACGGCTGTTTGGCTCTTCCATACTTACCGTTATAATTATACGTACTTCCAGCCTACGTGAGTATTACTTTACCCTATCCACGTGTTCGAACCCCACATGATACACACACACACACACACACAGGAACCATACACAGTTTTAAGACGAGGTTTGATAAAGCTCATGGAGCAGGGAGAGAGAGGGCCTAGTAGCAACCGGTGAAGAGGCGGGGCCAGGAGCTAGGACTCGACCCCTGCAACCACAAATAGGTGAGTACAAGAACTGACAGGGAGAGTCTGTTTGAGAGGCAGGTCTGAGTGTACACGAGGTCACAACTGGAAGTCAAAAGCACACTTGAGTCACAGGGATGTTAAGAAACACTGTTTCTTTTTTTTTTTTTTGTAGCCTTAGAGTGATCAGGAAGTGGACTGACCCAGACAGACAAGTGGCAAAGGTAGAATCCATACATAGCTTTAAGAGTAAGTTGATAGAGCTCACGCTGCCAGGGGTGAAATCAATAGCAGCCAGCAGAGAGGCATGGCCCAGGAGCTGGGACTCATCTCTTGCAACCACAGTAAGGTGAGTTCAGTTAGGTGAGTACACACACACACACACACACACACACACACACACACACACACACACACACACACACACACACGCACGCACACGCACACACACACACACACACACACGAGGAGAGGTTAAGGGAAATCAACCTGACGACACTGGAGGACAGGAGAGATAGGGGGGACATGATAACGACATACAAAATACTGAGAGGAATTGACAAGGTGGACAAAAACAGGATGTTCCAGAGATTGGACACAGTAACAAGGGGACACAGTTGGAAGCTAAAGACACAGATGAATCACAGGGATGTTAGGAAGTATTTCTTCAGCCACAGAGTAGTCAGTAAGTGGAATAGTTTGGGAAGCGATGTAGTGGAGGCAGGATCCATACATAGCTTTAAGCAGAGGTACGATAAAGCTCACGGCTCAGGGAGAGTGACCTAGTAGCGATCAGTGAAGAGGCGGGGCCAGGAGCTCGGACTCGACCCCCGCAACCTCAACTAGGTGAGTACACGCATATGCTGCGGGCCTGGTGTCTGGTCGACATGTGCCTGGGACAAAATGGTAACTAACACACACACACACACACACACACACACACCCCTAAGCAGAGTCATTTACGAACCTATATATGTTATATGTCAGGCACATATTGGAGTATGAAGCACCATTATTACACCCATACCTGGTCAAGCATGTCAAGAAACTGGAGACTAGAAAAACAAGATTAGTCCCGGAGTTAACAGGTATATCCTTTGAGAGAAGACTAAAGAAAGCCAAACTTGATGACACCAGAGGAAAAAAGGAATAGAGGCGATACGATAACAATGTACAAAATACCGATAGGAAATGATAGGGTCGACAGACTGCTCAAGAGATGGGAAACAGGTACACGAGGGCACAACTGGGAGTTGAAAACATAGATAAATCCCAAGGATTTATCTATGTTTTCAACTCCCAGTTTTCAATCTTAGAGTAGTCAGGAAGTGGAAGTACCTGGACGTTGGAATGGTAGAAGCAGGATCCATATATAGCTTTAAGATGAAATACGAAAATGCTCTCGAAGCTAAGGGAAAAAGAACCCAGTAGCTGCTAACAAAAACAGGGGGCCAATAGCTGAGACTCGAACCCCTACAACCACATGCGGATGAGCACATATAGGTGAGTACACACTCACTGCTCTCCAGGGGCCTGGTGTTCTACCCCACCAACGCCCACACGCCCATACACTCACAGTCTTGAGCTATATTCGCGTATGTGTTATTTTTAAGATCGTCGTTCAAAAGCTAGAGTCGTGGTCGCTTTAAGAACGAAGCCGTAAACACACACGAACACACACACGCACACGCACACGCACGCACACACGCACACACACTAAAAATAGATGCGACAAGACTCCACACATGGTTTCAAAAATAGGCACGAGAGACTCCAAAAGCCAGAGATAACTACACCCGTCTAAGATTGATTAAAGCGAGGATCCAAAAGCTGGTGTCCCACACACAGTTTTCAGAGTAGGTATGGTTGGGCTCGAACAGCCGGAAATCAGTAAATCGATCGACGAAGTTTGTGGGTGGAGCCTGGGGGGGGGGGTCAAGACCCGTCACTGTCAACACAATCGAGGAATACACAAATACGAGACTAGAAGAAAAACCTTCACACAGATGGGACAGGGAAGTCATCAGAACTTATGCCTGAGGTGGAGCAACTGCACCTGTGTTACTATCCTCAATACATTGAAAGTTCACTACGTTAAACGAGTACCTCAGGTGATGGCTGAACAGAGCTGTAACAGACTACAGCCTTCAGGAACAGTTAAGAGGAGACGTTCAGGGAGAGAGTGACAAGCCAGGGCCAAAATAGTATACTGGTGCCATAGAAAGGACTTGATACTGGGGCCACTGGAATTACTTGATACTGGGGTCAATGGAAGGATTTGATACTGGGGTCACTTGTGGGACCCGACACTGGTTCCACAGTCAACAATACCAAATGAAAAGCTTAGTCGTCAATTGTGTGTGACTGAACGAGTTGAGACACAGGAAAGCAAGAAGGGCTGTTGAACTGTGACTTCACAGACGTGTTTATGTTAATATGGACTCGAGAAAGGCCTTAAAAACAGCAAGATATTTGTGTGTTGAGAGTATCATGTGTTTGAGATATACATCACAGACTGGAAGTTATCGAAGGTCACGTGACCCTGTCTCTAGGCACCAGTTCCCCTCTCAATCCAGAGAGAGAGAGAAACTAGAATACCACTAAACATTATAAATTCTTAATATTTTTGAGCGCTGGTTTCAGTGAACCTTGCAGAGCTCTGCTCTGAAGGTAAAGAGGCAGGTACATGAGGTGAAGAGACAGATTGAACGTCTAAGGAAGACCATGAAGACCGAGAAGTGTATGGAAGAGAAAGAGAAAGCAGTGTGTTGAAAGTGATGGTCAGTATGGAAATGGAGAAGATGAAGAGTACATTTTTATCCAAGGACCTGGAGTGAAGAATGCGAACACCTACAGTGTGGTGCAAAAATTAATGAACATCAGTGTTTACCAGGCCAGAGCAAAGGCACGACTTTGGTTTAAATATTTTTCTCTGGGAGTCTCTTTTTTTTTTTCCACAAGAAGAAAGAAACGAAATTCCAGAAGTCAACTCTTATGTAGGTTAGGACGATAATAAATTATGCAAGATCGAAGGCGCTAGTTACATGCTTCTCAGACGAAGTGAAATGTTTTTGGGACTCGGCTTTACAAGGCATTCTCCCAGTGCTAAACTAACGAGGAGGATTCACTTGTAAAGACACTGCGCAGGGCAAACTGTTAGTTTATGAGCGACGTTTCGCTGTAAACAGAACGAAACAATCGATATAAACAGGATTTGCTCTGCACACAGTGACTCGCCGGCAAGTCTTGCCTCTCAAAGTTAACGATGCGGAACCATTATTACGTCGTTATTAACCGATGTAATAAGATGTCGCCTTGACGAACCATCGCGGCACATATAAAGTAAATATATGTTTTAATGAAACAATGCAAATATATATATATATATATATATATATATATATATATATATATATATATATATATATATATATATATATATTAAAAAGTTCTCGTTCAGCAGACATCCTAAACCAAGGAAACAGTGCATAATATTTCACAATGAAGCTAATAAAATTTAGCTTCATATCAAGATGGATAAGTAAAAGAAATCTCGAGGGTATACAGTAGCTCTATACAACACTGATAAAGTTCTGTTAGAGTAGGTTATAACATCCGGCTTCATCTAGATTACGCAGGGCAGTTCTGGTCTCCATGTTACCGGACATTATATGTGCTGGCAAGCATAGAGCAAGATGGTAAAGTTATTTCTCCGTATTAAAAAAATCTTTCCTAAGATAATTTGCGAGCAGCGAGCTAACGTTCTCTAGGAAGACGTGACGAGGCGGGATACAACTGTGTGCAGGTAAGACAGGCATAAATGTATATGAAGGGAGACGTAAATATGGTTCTGAATACGTTTAAAGTGGACAGAAACTCTCAGTAATGCATTCATATCAGACATATTTACATTTAAAGTAAATATGGGACAACTCTGACTTGGTAATGGAAATTTCTATACAGAAATATACGAAGCCAACGAATGGTGGCTAAGAGACACTCATGGTAAATATAACTTTCTGTTTATGCAAGGTTTCTAGCTATGGGCATCATAAAGTACCTCATGAAGCCTCTGCTGTTTGAAACCTTTTATTAATAAAAAAAATATTTCCTACAAGTTTCTCTTTACCACCAGTAAAGTTGTAGATGAGTGGAACTGTTAAATATCGCCAATAAAACAATTACTTTGAGTAGATTTTAAAAAAATATATGTTAGACACGTGAGTGAGTGCAGTAGTTAAAAGTTGTCAGAGGCACTTGCCGATAGACACTTTCCCCTTTTTTTTTTTTTTTTTTGTGTGTGTGTGTGTACGCGTGTGTGTTAGTATGTGTGCAAATAGCAACCTGGCATAGGTCAGTAGACCTACTGTAGTGCTACTCTCGTCTAATGAAAGCAGGAACCACAGCAGCAGCAGAGCTGACAGCTGGGTGTGGTCGGGAGGGAGTGGACCCAGCACGAGGTTCATATGCTAAGTATTACGAGAGACAATATGAGTTTAGTAACGCGAGAGGTTACCCCCCTGAAGCTTCATGCCAAGGTCAGCCACACAGCTATGGTGCTCACTGTGGCACTCAGTACACTGCTGCTCTCACGGTGGCACCCTCACTCTGCAATGGCACACTCTAGAATGACACTCTCTAGACTGGCACTCCTAAGCTATTCGATGATTCACCCACCCACTCATTCATTTATTTACCCTAAAATAATATTAGTGTCCATTTTCTTCTATTACGGTCTAACTTCCACATGGAAATGCTTTCTAGTAATAAGATCACGGCGGATTACAAATCATAATAACACTAAAAAGTACTGGTTCACTTTTCACTTGGGTAATGAAGTGTTGATCTACAGAGGAGGAGTTCTAGACACTTCACAATACCTCAAGAGTCACTACCAAACTAGTAACCATGAGAAGGATAACCTTCACACCAGAACACAAGCTGTAACAACCACCTCCACCAACGCCTCCAACACAACTACCACAGTTCAGCCTCCTCCCCCAGGCGTGGACACTTCCGTTTTCTTTGGGGATGATTCTTCAGCCTCGTACATTTTCTCTCAATCCTCGTGTCTTCCATTGGACGGAACGGAACTTTCGTATCAATAAAAAATTGCTCTCCGCTTTACATATATAGATATGTACCAGTAACGTTACGAAGAAATAATAATACTGGGAAACGACGAGAAATATCCCACATAAAATAGAAAATGAAACTCCGAGCTTAGCACACGACCCTGCACTGTCAGCCGTGTGATTAGTAGGAGAGCCTTGCGGTCATCAATATTACAGTAATCTGCCTAAAGGTCTTTAATAGTAGTGGTTTAAACTACCACAAGGGTCAAAAGAATCTTTCTGGAATTATACTAAAATACTTTTAACTTTTGTATGTTAGTATACATAAAAAATATACAAGAGAGGAATTTGTAAATATTGATTTAAAGTTTTACAAACACGCGATGAGTTTTTTTTACCGAAAGTCTTACACGAAATACTTGTGTGTCCAACTTAAAAAGCTTGATATGATAACACATAAACAATGTCCCTGTGTACGTAGCTCAATGTCTGATACGTTAGATTTTAGATAAAATTTTTAAAACAAAAATAAATAATCGCTTGTAAATTCATATGTCAGCACTCTCAAACACTTCTTGATAATAAATGGTCTGATGGTCTCTCTCTGTCTCTCTCTCTGTGTGTCTCTCTCTCTCTCTCTCTCTCTCTCTCTGTCACTCCAAAGTATAAAAAAGAAAGGTAGAAATTTTGTCCCAGAGGACGGCCACTTTTCGGGAAACACTGCCAAATTTTTCCACGGAAGCAAATTCCTTGAAAAGTTTTAAGGGTGAGTTGGACCGATATAGAAGCAGGTGGGTGTGTGGCATGCCTAGTATGGGCCTGTAGGCCTAGAGCAATACTCACTTTTTTTGTCAACCCTGAGATCACCTCGCGTCACTGTGATGTTAAGTCTATTCGTCAATGGAAGAGCGCTCAGCTCACAACAGAGAGGACCCGAGGTCGAATCTTGAACGAGGCCTGACCTTCAGGCCTACTGCAATGTTTCTGCCTTCTGCAGGTTGGAGTGTAGCAAATTTCTTCATTGTCTTATAGGTTTATATTATAAAGTTCACAATATCTTGTTTTCTTAGAGAAACCAAGTTTATTTCTTACAGTTTTCTAGTGGATATTTCTTTCAGTCCGAGAACCGAAAGGTTTCCAGTTTATTGTTTAGTGTGTGTGTTTTTTCCAACTACAAGTAGGTATTACCACAGATTTCTATAATAGTTTAGGTCTCCACTCTCTCAGTACCTAATTTTTTATTATCTCTAGAGAAGAATCGTGCAACATTCTCACTAACGTTTCCTGATATTTTTATACTCGAAATTTCTAGTGTTTGTTACTCGAGGATAAACAACGTTATGCGTACTTAAGGTCATCCATAATGGCCGCTGCAAGGTCCTCTTGCTAGTTCCGGTAGCAACTTTGGAAGAGTTTTTACCTGTTAAACATTACTGCATCCAAAGTGAACTACATACTTAACAGTTGTCTACAGTGAAATGAGTTTTCTACGTCTATAGCCACTGAACTGGCTTACCTAGGTACGTATTTATATACGAAGAGGAAGAGGGAGAGGAACGATACCCAAGATTTTCCTTCTCCTTAGTACGATCCTTATTAGTCTACTTTATTAATCCTAATTTTACGTGCTTAAGCATCCTTTATGTTAGTGCCAAAGACATAGGGAGATTACCATCTTAATGACTCTCATGCAGTCAAAGGAACTTAAATATCAGTTATCAAACCATGCAACTTTATTTTACTTAAAATTGTCAAAGGCTTGGTACACTAGGCTCTCTTATAATTCAGAGTGTGATTATTTTGTGAATGTGACTGAAAAAGTTTATCCAAAATCGATTACCAATTACTATGAAGGCCTTTCCTACTGCTGTTCAATCTTGGGAGTATTTTTCAATAGCCCTTACAAAAACTTGCACTATATAAGAGCAGCTTGCCAAAGGGGGTTTATTGTTTAATTAAAAAATTCCAAATCAATTCCTCACGCAGAGTCTTTTATTGCGAAATCCTACAGGGTGTAAGACACTGTTTCGCTTCCCTCTAAGGCTGCAACACTCTGACTGCTGATAGAGGCTTCATATGAGCTCATATGAAGCTGGTTTAGTAAGCTGTTCCCGTCTTCTTTTATACTAGTGACACTTTGCCAGTTTCCAGTCATTTAGCATTTTGATGTTAAGTGTTTGGTTAAACACTGTTGCTAATGTATACACTAACGATCACACACTTTAGGGTTATAGCAATTAGTCTAGATATTTTAAAATGTCAGCTGAGATGAGGGAGAGAGTGAGAGGAGAGAGGGAGGGAGAAGGAAAGAGGGAGGGAGAGAGAGAGAGAGAGAGGGAGAGAGAGAGGACAGCGTGAAGCAAGCTTCTATACCACAAGACGGGCAGAAAACAGCAACTTCACTCTGGCTGTACCCTTCTCCAGAACATCACTACATCTGAGATCATTTATTCCCAGGATGACTCGAGTATGGAACACATTCGTACAGCATTATGATATCAACGAGATAAAGTCAGTTGATCACATGAAAATACTGGCCCATAGATGGCTCCAACTTCATCCTGTTCCCTACTTGTATGTTTCATAACAATAAAAATGCTTTCAAATGAGCTGATGTAGGTAACAGCTCTTAGCTTGTTAATAAAGTTAGAAATCCTTAACTTGTATAAAGCTTGTCATTAAAGCTAGGGATCCTTAACCTAACTTTGTCAAACCCTGCGTAAAGAGAGAGAGAGAGAGAGAGAGAGAGAGAGAGAGAGAGAGACACACACAGACAGACAGACAGACAGAGAGACAGACAGAGAGAGACAAAGAGAGACAGAGAGAGAGAGCTAAGAGCTGTTACCTACATCAGCTCATTTGAAACCATTTTTATTTGTGTGTCTCATAACAATAATAATGCTTTTAAATGAGCTGATGTAGGTAACAGCTCTTAGCTTGTCAATAAAGTTAAGGATCCTTACCTAAGCTTATCAAACCCTGTCTAAAAAGAGAGAGAGAGAGAGAGAGAGAGAGAGAGAGAGAGAGGACGAGGCCGGGGCGGATGCAGCACCTCGAGGCAGGAAGGACAATAATCACAGCAGCAGCAGGAAGGCAGCTCTTGCGTAGTGAATCTGCTATTTCTGTTGCAGTCTTTTTTACCGTTTGAGACACACACACATAGGGGCTAGGAGCTGTTAAATCAACCCCTTCAATCACATGTAGGTAAGTACACACACACAGCAACCAGCACAGTTTTAGAGATGGTAAATCCTGTCTCATAAACCTACTAGAGTTCCATGGTAAGTTAACAAGAGTGAGGCAAGACAGAGGGGAATGGATGGACTGCATATTGTTGCACTGTATACCTTGCCTATACCTTTACCTTGTAAGAAGGCTTTTGGTACAATAACACTCAAGAGACTGGGACAAAAGCTAGAAGAAGCAGGAATAACCGGGAAGGCACTACAAGGATCAAGGAATACTTAACAGGAAGGCAACAACGAGTGATTTTGCGAGAAGTGTTGGAATGGGCGAGTGAAACGAGTGGGGCTCCACAAGGGTCAGTACTAGGACTGGTAATTTTCAAACCCTTCTGTACGTGAACGACATAACGTAAAAATGTAGTCAGAGGTACCCCTGTCCGCAGATGATATGAAACAAGAAGCTATTAGAATTTAACCCCAGCAAGTGCAAAAGTTATAACGACTGGAGACGGGCATAGAAGACAGTAAATGTAGTACAGACTGAGGGGGAGGGGAGGGGATAAATGCTGCAAACCTTACTTAAGGAGGATGTCGAGCATATCGACCGACGCAAATCAACCAAATTATATACAGATTATATACCCTTGATAAGTTCGGAAGTCTTTCTACTCCCGCAGCCCGACCATGGGTCAGGCTCGTCGTTATTGTCTCAGCAAATACGTTTCTGTTAAATTTAAGAGTAGCTTTCGGAAAGAGAAGCAAGGAGTCACCCTCGACACTATATACGGCATATACCTGGCTAATGTTAGAACATGCAAAACCAGAAGAGAACCTATACCTCATCATCCATGTCAAGAAACTGGGGGAAAAATATTTTAGGTATACAACCTGGTTTGTCCCGAAGCTAAGAATTTTGAGCTATGATGAGATTAAATCAAAGGTCACAATACTGTGGCTGGAACAATTCATCACAAACCCATACCTAACAATGTTCCAAAGGGGATCGGAACCTCGTCATAAGGTTTCTCCAAGTATGGGTTTTTGGTGACAATATGTAAGTACACACACAGAGCATATGAGTGGTTAAAAAAAATGACATTACACTATACATATAGCCAGACAACACAGTCTCATTACAGAACATAAATTTTTGACGTTTTTCTCAACGTCAATGTCTAAGAGTCGCTATTTTTTTTTAAATCGTAATTCCTGTATTTTAAACCAGGTTAATTTAAGTTTGGTCGGTTTAGGTTGGGTTAAACTAGATTAACAAGCAGATTAGAAGAGCACCCTGCGGTACGTTTAGCAACGGGATGCCCGAGGAAAAATTAAACGTGTATCACCCTTGGTGCGAGGATGAGCTGCACCAGGATGAGTTAGTTAAGCTATATTTGGGATGGGATAAGTTAACATGAGCAAATTATGGGAAGATTAAAGGTTAATTTCAACTTCGTTTACTCTGTGTAAGGCTGGACACTTATTTGCAGATTAGGTCCTCAGTTAGGAGGCCTGGTCTGGGGCCTTACCCAGGGGGCGTTGACCCCCGTAATCTACAGTGGGTAATCAAAGGCCAAAACTCTCTCATCGGCGCTACATGTACGCAGATTTATGCTTCATCACAAAATGATTAAACTCTCTCGAATATGGCAACTTTCTCTGCACTTATGGAATAATTTCACCGTGAGAAATATGGTCACATTTACAAGATTTAATTAAAAAAAATCTTTCCTAGAAAACTGTCGGAAATAACGTTCCTGGTGATGGATGATGACAGACCGGTGATTATGTAGACAAGTAGACACACAGGTAGACTGACAAATGAACAGTAAGGTGATAAATAATGGAAAAGTGAGATACACTGTTTGATAAACAGCTCATAAAAAAAACAAAGCCTGCATATACATAGATCGGTACAGACACGTCTGTAACTACGACACTAACAGGAGTTACGCTGACAAATTGAGAGAATGACAAACACTATCGTAACTTACCATTTCTGCACTCTCGCGAACACGGTTTTAAGGAAAGGCAAGATAGGGAGAGTTTACAAGGCCAGGAACAAGTAATGCTAGTTCACAAGGTTGAAGAGGCACTGCTAGGAGCCAAGATTCGACATCCGCGAACGCAAATCGGTGAACACGCCAGCCTGAGCCGTGAGACAGCAGAATTAAAGTCCCGAGGAGAGAGGAGGTGCCTTCCCGTGTTATAGCAAGCGTATATAATGCCACAGCAGGTAGTTAATTACGTCTAACACTAGCAGACATAGCCAAATGCAGGTAGAAATGAACCACAGAGCTGTGAATCTCACTTCACAGGCATCTGAACACATGGAACACGGAGCACGGAACATTTGGCTCCAGTTTGAAGTCACGCGATGAAATTTGCATAATGTTGCCAGGGAGAGTGTCTCAGTGTGTTCCAGTCTGGCAAGCACTAAGATACACCTTCAAGAATCTCATCCCATGATAACTCTTCAAGAGCTGCGCCTTTGATGAAACTGTTCTGAAATCACATCAACCAGATCGCTCTTCCGAAACCCCGGTACTTGATAACGCAACTGTTCCAAAATCACATCACGTGATGACAACTCTTCAAGAGTATCATCACATAACACATCTATTCTGAAATCACATCAGATGATAATACAACTATTGTAAAACCACCTAGCGTGATGACATAGCTGTTCAGAGACCACATATCCAACAAGCAGTCAGAAGGAACCTAAAAAAATAAGTTTATATTCAACAATTCGACCGCTGAAGTCTAGAAACCAGCTCACTCTGCCACGGTGCTGCAGTACGAGAACGCGATGATAGCAGTTCCATTTCAAGCCCACACAGCCACACGAAGACTTTTTACCTGAGATAAACACTAAAGATAGTGAGAGACATTCTTATCTTAGTGACCTTACTGACACATCCTTCTCTACACACACACACACACAAATACACACACAAATACACACAAATACACACAAATACACACACAAATACACACAAATACACATACACAAATACACACACATACACACACACAAATACACACACACACACACACTCAGCTCCTGGCCCCTGTGTGTGTGTGTGTGTGTGTGTGTGTGTAGCAGATGAACAGGCGTTTACGAAACAATCACAACATGATAACCAAGTTAAAACATTATTATTGTGAAAGTTACAAACTGTGAAGGGTAGTGATGGAAGCACCAGCGAGCAGACGTACAAATTATAACGATGAGTCACTAGTTGATTGATTGACTGATTGATTGATTGATGTTGGTTCGCTGGTACTTCCGGCCCGGGTCTTCTCCAGATGGCGACCCGGCGGAGTCACTAGTCAAATGGCTATTATAGGTTGTACTGTTGCCTCGAATCACTTTTGACAGAATTCCTTGACGTCAATCGTTCTCAAGGTAAAGATAATTAACCTGTTCTTTATGTCTCTGTTAACTAAGATTTTAAGATAGCGTGAATTAAGATCATACTTACACATGCACATTTTCCCCACTAACGGAGGATTTCTCTCTCCTCAAAAAAACGGAACTGTACATTCAACATTACTTTTTGTTTACGTTTTGTTACCAAAAATCAAAACAAGTGTCTCCTGACATTTCTCTCTGTCAGATGATGACCCATAACTGGTCATCATCTGACCAGTTTTAACGCCCCATTAAAAAAAAACAGAAGCACTACCTAACAATGTCCTAGGATGAACTACAAGTCTTTCCAATATTAAAGACGACCAGGCCAAGAATAAAATCCCCACACACTGTATCCTCCATTACAAACTTCAAGTCAGACTAACCGAGTTTTCCCTAAAACCTCTTCGTGTAAATTACAATGACCTCTCTAACAGCGCGTCATATGCCAAAATTTTCAGAAATTTTTTTAATACGAATTATGAGTTCACGTCAGGTTATTTACAAGAAACTTGCTCGTGTGGTAGGAAGGAAAACCTCCAGCTTAATCAAGGCCCCGCAGGACCACATGGTGCGCTATTCACAATATCAGACATTTGTAGAACAAACCATACCCCGGCCGGGATTGAACCCGCGGTCAGAGAGTCTCAAAACTCCAGACCGTCGCGTTAGCCACTAGACCAGCTAGCCACAATAAGATTCATCCAACTAGGTATATTTCTACACCATAGGAAGGTTAGCACAGGCACCACGGCAGTGAAGGGACTTGAGCTAGAGTTCGTCACGGCCACGCTAGCTGGAGATTCGTCTGTAAAAACTTGCATTTGTGGTCACAGTGGTGCCTGTGCTAACCTTCCTATGGTGTAGAAATATACCTAGTTGGATGAATCTTATTGTGGCTAGCTGGTCTAGTGGCTAACGCGACGGTCTGGAGTTTTGAGACTCTCTGACCGCGGGTTCAATCCCGGCCGGGGTATGGTTTGTTTGCAATCGTGTCATTACGATTTCGTGAGATTTGTAGAACAAGCGGTCACTGGGACAATTTTTGCTCATCGAAGAACTTTGTGAAATCATGACCTGATAAAATTCTTTACAGAACTATTATTCTAATAACAATTTTTTTATGCAACTTGTGTATTTTGTTCCCACCATCCCGCGGATAATTCCAGTAATGTGAAATACTGACACCACAACAACACACAACGAATGCTCCCGTCTCGCCACATAGGTGAACACACTCCCGTCTCACCACTCTCGTCTCACCATAGGGGCTAGCAGACTCCCGTCTCACCACACTGGCTAGCAGACTCCCGTCTCACCACACTGGCTAGCAGACTCCCGTCTCACCACACTGGCTAGCAGACTCCCGTCTCACCACACTGGCTAGCACACATTCGTCTCACCATAGGGGCTAGCACACTCCCGTCTCACCACACTGGCTAGCACACTCGTCTCACCATAGGGCTAGCACACTCCCGTCTGGGTGAAAGCCTCACCCACTCTCTTCCTCTGAAAAGCAGTTGCTACTTTGTAATCTTACGTTCGATCCGTCTCTTCTTACCTTCATTCCAGTCATCAGATAGTAATTAATCAGACACTCTCCTCACGCCGCTATGCACTGCAGATCCCCGTCATCACGTCACATATATAATATATATATACATATATTTTTACCTGTGAAATTCTCAACCAGAATTACTGCTTCAAGGAACATGAAATTCGCAAGCACATGCAAGCAACCTTTAAAGATATATTTTTTTCACTTATGTTAATATAAAAATTAATAATTTTTTACCAAAGAACCTTAGAAAACTTACCTATCCTTATTATAGCAAGCGCAATTTAATTTAGTCTAATCCAAGTAAATATATTTTACAGTAATTTAATAATAAATGAACACAATGAAATATATTGTTTTTCGTTAGGTTCAGAATGATTTTTGAGAAATTACTGCATACACAAAATTTTGCTTGCCTTATTCGGAAGAAGAGCGTTACTATTTAAGCCAAAAATCGCAAGTTTTACCTATTCGGCACGACATTATATATAAAACTGCACTAGCCAAGGAGTCGAACCCATGCTGCTTTGGCCTGCCTCATGGTAAGCGAAAAGGCATGACGCTTCAGACCACTGGACCACACAATCCTTAACAATGGTGCATCCAGCCAAGCTAGATTTAATTGTGTGGTCCAGTGGTCTCAAGCGTCATGCGTTTTCACTCACCATGAAGCAGGCCAAAGCAGCATGGGTTCGACTCCTTGGCTAGTGCAGTGTTGTTACTGATCAATACCACTCGTTTCGTGGGTACAGTAATATATATATATACTGCTTATTGAGGTACTACAAAAACAGGGAGTAGAATGAAATTAGCTCAAAGACGTCCACATCACCGTATGTCCTTCGAAGGTGGGTACAACATCTAGCTTGGCTGGATGCACCATTGTTAAGGATTGTGTGGTTTAGTGGTCTAAAGCGTCATGCGTTTTCGCTCACCACGAGGCAGACCAAAGCAACATGGGTTCGACTCCTTGGCTAGTGCAGTGTTGGTATTGATCAATACCACTCGTTTCATGGGTACAATAATATATATGTATATATATTTTTCATCAAATCCTGCCACATGCAATGGACAATGAAAGAGATTTGAAATGCTTAATAATTCGCAAACAGGCGAAATTATTTACAAACACTGTCTCTACGTCCACAGCAGGACTCGAACCTGTAAACTGTTTCAGAGTTCACACAATACTTGACCACGGAGCCAGACCCCAGATTCCACAGCAGGACTCGGGGGTCTGGCTCCGTCATATTATATATATATATATATATATATATATATATATATATATATATATATATATATATATATATATATATATATATATATATATATATTTCAACAAACCGGCCATATCCCACCGAGGCAGGGTGGCCCAAAAAGAAAAACAAAAGTTTCTCTTTTTAAATTTAGTAATTTATACAGGAGAAGGGGTTACTAGCCCCTTGCTCTTAGCATTTTAGTCGCCTCTTACAACACGCATGACTTACGGAGGAAGAATTCTGTTCCACTTCCCCATGGAGATAAGAGGAAATAAACAAGAACAAGAACGAGTAAGAAAATAGAAGAAAACCCAGAGGGGTGTGTATATATATATGCTTGTACATGTATGTGTAGTGTGACCTAAGTGTAAGTAGAAGTAGCAAGACGTACCTGAAACCTTGCATGTTTATGAGACAAAAAATGGACACCAGCAATCCTACCATCATGTAAAACAATTACAGGCTTTCGTTTTACACTCACTTGGCAGGACGGTAGTACCTCCCTGAGCAGTTGCTGTCTACAAACCTACTACCTATATATATATATATATATATATATATATATATATATATATATATATATATATATCATGGGACTTACCTGACCGCATCACCACTTAACGAACACTTCAACACTTACCTGTAAAGAAAACAACACACATTACTATATTAAGTTTGAAAAGTTTATACCAGACACTTTACAACTTACAAAATACTTAAGACGGGAATAAAAATTTAATATATCAGTTTTAACAGTTCATAAATCTGGTTAATGAAATTAAAAAATATATATATATTAAGAAAACAATAGTTGGGTAGATAAACGGGAAATTACGGAGGCAGTGTTGGAGGTAGACACAAAGATGTTGAAAGTTGTGAGATAGAAAGGTCGGTAGGAAGACAGGTATGCGGGACTAGGAGAGTACAGAAGACTCTAAATGAAGCATAGGTGTATTGGTAGCCCATTGTGAAGACGTTTCGTCTACCACTGGCTTTATCAATCCTATACAGAAACTGATTATGGCTGAGGGACTGATGACCTCACTGTCCAGTCCTTCCTGCTACACTGCCACCTTTATAACTTGCATGACGAGAAGTACACTGCCGTACTGAGACGTGTATTAGATACGGTGGAAGTCACAGCTTAGGTTTTTACTGATGCTACTGCTATTACTACTGCTGTCACCACCGCCATCAGTGTTACGCCCAGGACAGTCTATCGTTAACTGAGGAATGACACATTTGTGTAATATCTGGGAATCTCTGTTAAGAAAACGTTTCGCCAGCCAGTGGCTTCTTTCCACTCCTCTCTGAAATTCGTCCTCATTTAACTAAAAATGGGCGAAACAGGAAGAAAGAGGCGAGCCTCACTCTTTCATTCAAATTGAATTGAAGAAGCCACTGGCTGGCGAAACATTTTCTTAATAGAGATGCCCAAATGTTACACAAGCGTCTCGTTTTTCACTATCGTTAACTGGTTCTGTTAGGTCACTGAACTAACGTCAGGATGACTGTTGCCACAGCCAGAATTAAATATGTTTGCAAACTGCTTTATTAAAAACTTTTTTTTTGCATGCAAGTATAGACGAGAGGATATGCAGCAGGCATAAGGAGAACATCCAATGTAGAAATAATATCGTGGCACCAGTGTAGAACCTAAACACTGAAAAAAATGAGAAAGTTAAGGAAAATCTGCCATGAGGCTATTCGCTGTGATCTAAAACCGGATCCGTGAAGTCATAGTGACAGAACTAAATCTATCACTGCTGAAGAGAGGAACGCAGAGGAGGTACGGTAACAATATACATGATACTTCGAGATATCAAGACTGGCAAAGACCTGAAAGGAGTTGGACCAGACCATCGAGAAGATGAAACAACACATGACAGGACTTGAGAAAATAATTTATTTCTGTATGAAGGTGCTCAAGGAATGCACAAACGGAAGTAGTGGAAGCAAGTAACAAACTACAGTTGGTGTGGAGGCTGGACCCAGAACTGGAGCTTGTTCCCCACAAACACAAAAGTTCCTACAGTTATGAGAGCGCGCGAGCACGCACGCACGCACACGCACGCACACACACACACACACACACACACACACACACACACACACACACACACACACACACACACACACACACACACACACACACACACACACACACACACACACACACACACACACACACATAAGGAAAAAGATCTTGGGGTGAGTATAATACCGAGCACATCCCCTGAGGTACACATCAACCAAATAACTGCTGCGGCATATGGACGACTAGCAAACCTAAGAATAGCATTCCGACATCACAGTAAGGAATAATAATAATAATAATAATCTTTATTTACTACAAGTACATGTACATGGTATACAGTCCTAGCTGACAACAATGACATACTACTACATAGAAAGCCACTTGTTATGCTGAGCATCTCGGGCAAATTAGGTCAGTGTCCCAGGATGCGACCCACACCAGTCGACTAACACCCAGGTACCCATTTTACTGATGGGGAACATAGACAACAGGTGGAAAGAAACACGCCCAATGTTTCTACTCTGGCTGGGAATCGAACCCAGGCCCTCGCCGTGTGAAGCGAGAGCGTTAACCACCAGGCCACCAGTTCAGGACCCTGTATACCGTGTACGTCAGGCCCATATTGGAGTATGAAGCACCAGTATGGAACCCATACCTGGTCAAACATGCCAAGAAATTAGAGAAAGTGCAAAAGTTTGCAACAAGACTAGTCCCGGAGCTGAACAGTATGTCCTACGAGGATAGGTTAAAGGAACTCAACCTGACAACACTGGAGGACAGGAGGTGCAGGGGAAACATGATAATGGCATATAAAATACTGAGAGGAACTGACAACGTGGATAGGGACAGAATGTTTCAGAGATGTGACACAGTAACAAGGGGTCACAACTGGAAGTTGAAAACTCAGACGAGTCACATGGATGTTTAAGAAGCACTTTTTCAGTCAGAGTTGTCAGGAAGTGGAACAGTCTGGAGAGTTGATGTAGTGGAGGCAGGACACCCACACTAACGTCATTATCAACCTGCCATGTAATTCCTGTCATGCCACTCGGAGCATAAAAATGACTTGCTCAGCAGAACGAAGCACTCATCTCAAAATATATCTGCTCTAGTTACCCCCCACAGATTTTTTTTTAATCAATGAATATTATAATTTCCGATGATCCGAAGTCTTATTTAGTAGGGCGTGTGAAGGTAAGACCTAACGTTTTTATTATAACTACAACTACTGCTGCTGTTGTTACTATTATTATTATTATCATTAAATAACTTTCTAATCACACCTTCCAATTTTAGTGTAGAAAAAGAAATGTACTTTTCTCCTCCTTCACTTCCTTGGCTTCTTCATTTTCCACTTCGTCTTCCTTTTACTCCTCCTACTCCACTTTCTCCCTTCAACCACCTACTACTTTTACCACTACAACTACTACTTTTACTACTACAACTACTAATATTACTACAACTACTACAACTACTACTAGTACTACTCCGTGAGACTCCAATTGTTTGAATTTCCAACCTGGGGAATCAAAAAAACGATTGTTTCCCTCCCCTTTCCCCCTTTCCTTGGATCAAACCCTTCTTCAGGCGCTGTATGATCTTAACGGGTCATACGTGAATCATAATAATAATAATTAGTTGTAAGCCGAATGCTTATAACAAATTCAAATATTATTTAATGGTTTCGTACAAATGAACTTCAGCCTTGATGCCCCTCACAGAGAAGATACTTTTAACCTAAAAAATCAACCATCTAGGACTGGTTCATCTGAAAATAATTAAGTAACGGATGAAAACGTATCCATTTTCTTTTTATAAAACTTTCAAAGAAAACGGTATCTCAAACACAGCTTAAGGGTTGACCAAAGCAAACCCCGAGTAGCCAAGACCCGTTGTAATAAAAAAATTATGATTATACTAAAATAATAAGAATTATAATTATAAAATAAAAAATATAATATATAATACAATTATACTCAGAGAAAGCGCTAAACCCATAAGGGTCGTACAACTTATGAAGAATGAAAGTTAGTGATAAGCATAATGACAATACAAAAAAAATCACAATGACGTATAAATAAATGTAAATAACGTTCATGGCTCCAAGAAAAATATTCGAGAACCCAGTTGAAGAACACTGCCAGCCGTTATTTTTTTCAAGGTTATGAAACAAGTTAAGAATAAGGAAGACCACCGTAGCTGGAACGATTCACCAATATTAGGTGGCCCGGTGGCCTGGTGGCTAAAGCTCCCGCTTCACACACGGAGGTCCCGGGTTCGATTCCCGGCGGGTGGAAACATTTCGACACGTTTCCTTACACCTGTTGTCCTGTTCACCTAGCAGCAAATAGGTACCTGGGTGTTAGTCGACTGGTGTGGGTCGCATCCTGGGGGACAAGATTAAGGACCCCAATGGAAATAAGTTAGACAGTCCTCGATGACGCACTGACTTTCTTGGGTTATCCTGGGTGGCTAACCCTCCGGGGTTAAAAATCCGAACGAAATCTTATCTTATCTTATCCCGGACATGGGAGAAGAATCTTATGACTGACGTTACAGGTCCGTTCTGGACCACTGACGAGACAACTTGAGACTTGACAATGGTCCAGGAAGGATCGAGCCGCGTCACAAGGATCCCCTCTTAAGAGCGAGTTTTTTGGGTTATCCTAGGTTCTCTACACATATGCTATGTATGATAATATGTGTAACTGTATTTGTGTATACCTGAATAAACTTAATTAATTATGAGCAAAGTCAGTATGGTATACGAAAATGTGAACGTAACTATAACACAGTAATAAAGGACTGGTATGTGTTACCTGATCACGTCAAGGCAAGTCTTAACACGAAACAGTTTAAGAACAGAACTAAAGAATCTAATGAAAGACGCAACAGAAAGAATAGTGACGGCCTGTATTGTTAAAATATTTAAAATTCATTAATGATCTCGTATGTTAATATTTTTGTATAGCTGACGGCGTGTATATATGCCTCATTATGTAAATTACCTGGTAGTTGTAGAGGTGTCATATTCGTTAGGAAACACCAGTGTCTCCTGATACGGATTTTAATTAGATGACTCGTCACGGGCTAATTAGATGACCCGTCACGGGTTAATTAGATGACTCGTCACGGGCTAATTAGATGACCCGTCACGGATTAATTAGATGACCCGTCACGGGTTAATTAGATGACCCGTCACGGGTTAATTAGATGATTCGTCACGGGCTAATTAGATGACCCGTCACGGGTTAATTAGATGACCAGTCACGGGTTAATTAGATGACCAGTCACGGGTTAATTAGATGACCCGTCACGGGTTAATTAGATGACCCGCCACGGGTTAATTAGATGATTCGTCACGGGCTAATTAGATGACCCGTCACGGGTTAATTAGATGACCCGCCACGGGTTAATTAGATGATTCGTCACGGGCTAATTAGATGACCCGCCACGGGTTAATTAGATGACCCGTCACGGGTTAATTAGATGACCCGCCACGGGTTAATTAGATGACCCGTCACGGGTTAATTAGATGACCCGCCACGGGTTAATTAGATGATTCGTCACGGGCTAATTAGATGACCCGCCACGGGTTAATTAGATGATTCGTCACGGGTTAATTAGATGACCCGCCACGGGTTAATTAGATGATTCGTCACGGGTTAATTAGATGACCCGCCACGGGTTAATTAGATGACCCGCCACGGGTTAATTAGATGACCCGTCACGGGCTAATTAGATGACCCGCCACGGGTTAATTAGATGATTCGTCACGGGCTAATTAGATGACCCGCCACGGGTTAATTAGATGACCCGTCACGGGTTAATTAGATGACCCGTCACGGGTTAATTAGATGACTCGTCACGGGCTAATTAGATGACCCGTCACGGGTACCGTGAACTAGGTTTCGCATACCATTTAAAAAACAAAGGATCAATCACTACAATGAAGTTTTTCCTAAGATTATACATGAAATTAACTGGTCCCCAAGGAAAATACGACACACTGTTTGACTTTAATGAGTTATCATCGGTTTAATCTACATACAATACTTTTATGTGCCCATAATTTTTGTGTATTTTGAAGACCACTGTAAAAATATTTTGTATGCTATATACCCAAAACCTATATGAAAATTTATTTACATTTCTCGTGTTGTTAAAATCTTGGGAATGTAATCCTAGTCTAATATTTTCATTTGTATTGCCATGCATTATTATTAATGGTGTAGGATTAAGCAGTATGTATGTATATATAAGTATGTATGTATATATGTATATATATAGGTATGTATACTTAACTGTATAAATTTGTAAGAGGACCTCCAACGTCAATATATGACAGTGTTTTACTATACTGTATTATCCATAAATAATTTTACGCTTAAGACAAATGTAAAAAGAATAAATCTGTGTACTAAACCTGAGTAAAGGCTTAACAAAACAGGTCAGCTGTGACAGACAATCCAAAACCCGTGTGCGCAGAGGTGAAGAAGTTTAACCAGGTAAAAAAAAAAAAAGTCGACTTGTCAGTTTGGCATGAGAGAAAATCAGTTGGTGAGTTATAACCGGGACACAGAGGATAACACACATTCCGCTTCCTTATTTGTTCTCTTAGAAACTAATCACAAACAAGGATTATATGAAACTTAAAAAAAAAAAAACGAGCACACACACGGGCGTCCACGCACGCAAAATGTAAATACCAGCAGAAGAGTACATGCACACGGAAGCAAACATAACCTATCACACCCAAGCAGTCCAACAAAGGAAGGACCCGGGTTCAATATCGGGCTAATCGAAACGCATGAGCAAGTCTTCTTACACCTGTTCACCTATGAATAAGCAAGATCTCTGCTAATTTCCGGGTTATCCCAGACGGATCCATAAATCCCCCTACACCTGCTACCCCGGCTCACATAACAGTAAATAGGTATCTGCTTGCTAGTCCAGTGTTGTGCGTGGCATGCTGTGAGCTTAGAAATTAGCTGAGTCAGGAGAACAAGCTTGTGAATGGACTGAGTTAGGATAATAGCTCTTAGCGTGTAAATGAATAAAGGTAGTATAACAACCTTCAGGTTGTATACAGGATGAAGTAGGGAAACAGTTCTTTGCCTTCAAATTCAACGACGAAAATAAATTATATATCCTGGGCTGAGTTTAGATGTACTACATATAAATATAAATTATATATATATATATATATATATATATATATATATATATATATATATGTGTGTGTGTGTGTGTGTGTGTGTGTGTGTGTGTGTGTGTGTGTGTGTGTGTGTGTGTGTGTGTGTGTGTGTGTGTGTGTGTGTGTGTGCACGCGCGCGCTCTCTCATAATCAGTGAACGAAAATCTACTTATGTTTGTAAAACTATCTGAAGACTGTCCGAAATAAAAACTTACATAGGACCCGAGTGGTGGACTGCCGGCAAAGCTAAAGAAAAAAAAAGAAAGGTTGTATACCAAGCACTTATTGGGACAAAGTTTCGCTCAGCGTAGATCTTAAAGTCAACTCCCATGGCTTGATAAAAGCTCTACACAGAAAGAAACGTTGCCAAAATACAAGTTTGTACTCCAGTTTGTGTTTTTCAAGTCTTTCTTAGTAACATGAGCACCTAAGTGTCAAACCTTGGCACATGGTAGACGACAGTTTCTAATACGACGGTTATAAGGAAGTGCTGGTTAGGTTGGTGGTGGAGACCACCAAGGTGAAAGAAGGCACAGCAAGGGTAGGAAAGGACACGAGAAAGGAAGATAAATGAGGGAGAAATAGGAAGCTCGCAAAAGATAGGGATAGTGCGCACGTGTGAAGGAGAGAGATGGAAGAAGGGTAATAAATAAAATGAGGCTAATCCAGATACTACAGAGGGAATGTATATTACATAAACAATTCATATAAAAAATACCCTTGCTAATTAGCTGACAACTTTGTCAACAGTACGAAATACTAACACAAGGATGGCCTGGTCTGGGAGCGGACCGCGGGGGCGATGACCCCTGGAACTGACGACAAGGGTCGTCAATCACACACACACACACACAGGTGATTTGGAGAGAACTGGCATGCATGAGTCACCTCTCAAGAAACATGAAACAACGATAACATATCACATAATATTGCTCAATGCAGACATACGACACAGCTTGCTCAAAATCAGCATCACTCATCACCTCGCGTACACACCATACACTGAAACACACACACACACACACACACACCCACCAAGCCTAGCGTCTAATCGACATGTGCCTTGGAGAAAATGGTAACTAACACACACAAAACCTAAGCCATATATTTTAATGAAAAAACATCAATTTGTAACGGACATAAGAAAACATGCAGCAGATGACTCATCAGTGTTCCGAGAATCGGAAAAGTTTTAGCTTAGAGCGCAGTCTTGCAGCACACCAGATGTCATAGTCAGGATTCCAAGGTTTACAATCAGCCTAGTCCCTGGGAAACAAGGCAAGATTAGGGGATACTTGATCGCAACATCACTGAAAAATAAAATGGATGGGAATTTATTGATCAGGATACGAGGATGAGGGGGGCACTGGTGGAAGCTGGAAACGCCGATGATTCACAGGGACGTTGGGTGATGTTTGCTTGCTTGTTCCTAGCTTTCTCTCTCTCTCTCCCCCTCTCGGCAGTATTGGGGATGGAATAAAGTGGGATAGAAGTGGTGGAGGTGAGCCCTGAGCACAACTATGAATGGATGATCGTCTGCGAGCACCAAATTCTGCTGGCACACAGTACGAAACTTACGTAAGTTATTCTACAATAGAAGGACACATACCAGACCACAACACTAAAAAAAAAAAATCAGCTTATACTTGTTAGCATAAGAAGCTGGGAGAGATGCTTCCCTGGACCGAGACCGAATTACCGACAAAATGTTAGATAAATGGACACAGATGCAACTGATGTGTCATTTTATTGTGGCAGTAAAATGTTACATTAGCTGCATTTGTATCCATTTAACCAACATGTATAACTATCCATTTAACCAACATGTATAACTATCCATTTAACCAACATGTATAACTGTCTTTAATGATAAATTTGATCACTGCTACAGAATGCCCTAATGGAAATATCTTTTTGAAATAATAAATAATTAACTTTATCTTTGACGTTCTGTTATATAAACATGTAAAGGCAATAATACAAAATATTCAAAATATTCACACAGTAAGAGGACAGCAGCTGTCCCAGAGATATTATATACAGCTGAAGTATCAGCTGCAGCAGGATATTAGTAGCAGAAATAGTAATATCAGCATCAGCTATAGGTTCGATTCAAAGGTAATAACTACCGAGTCTGGCCAGTAATTGAATGGGTGCCCGCGTGAATATACCATCGCCCTTGACTCTAAGAACCTTTACAAGTCGTGGTCTTCCTGTCCTCCTAACAGCCTTCACAAGCCATGATCTTCCTGCCTTTCCTGACAAGCTATATCATATCACAAAATCAGAGAAAAACTCCTCAGGATATAACGTGTTATTACCAAGGTAATATAACAGAAAACGCACCCGCTTCCTTCCGGCCCAGGGAAAACTTCTCAATCTTCCGACGGGAGACGCTCAAATTGTTCTCACTTCGAAAAGGCGGAAGGAAGAAAAGGAAAAGGAAGGTGAGCAGAGGAAGAAGGGAGTCGCATGGCGTCAGTCAGATGAAGACACGTCAAGCCCCCATCATTCTAATCCATCCCCAACCCCACCATCCCCTCCCACCCTTACCCACTCCTTCAAGGATGACTCAAATCGCCCCGGGAAATACGTGACGGTGGACACAGAGATGGCTTAGCCTGGGGACCGTGCTGGTGGTAAAGGGCGCAAAGGGTAAGGGTTATAGAAGGGTAAAAGGAGAAGGGTGCAGAAGGGAAGGCTTATAGAGGGGAAACATAAGAAAGGAGGAACACTGCAGCAGGCCTGTTGGCCCATACTAGGCAGGTCCTTTACAATTCATCCCACTAACAAACATTTGACCAACCCAATTTTCAATGCTACCCATGAAATAAGCTCTGATGTGCAATCCCACTCAAATCCAACCCCTACCACTCATGTACTTATCCAACCCAGTAAAGGGTAGAGAAGTGAAGTAATATGTAGAGAGTTGCAGAAGGAAAGGGGAACAGAGGATGGAGAGAGGTTATATGGGCATAGACGGTGGGACAAAGATAGACTGGGGAAGAATAAGGGGATAGAAAGAAGGATTAGAGGGAGAGAAGAGAGAAGAAATGGTAGGAGATGAGAGAAGAGATGGAGTGGTAGGAGATGAGAGGAAAGGGAGGAGAGGAAAGGAAAGAGGAGAGACAATGAGACAAGGCGGTGCTTGCCACAAATATTTCTGAGAGCAAGATATATGTACCCTGGAGACCAGCAGTCATTCTCTCCGCCACCATTACACACCACCATAACATCACTACCACATTACGCCAACACCACACACCACATCACCACACCAACACCACCCTACCACTACACTACCAGCAACACCCCACACACGTTATATCACCAACACCAGCACTATACCACCACATCAACATCAGCACACCACATTAACAGCAACATATCAACCCATATAAACACATCCCCACACCACACCACAAACATCCACCAATACAATTCCATCACCAAAACTACCTGCCAGTACTAATAAGATGTGAATTACACCTAAATATAACTAATAAAACGACGAATTTTAGAAAAAGATACAATAGAAAAACATAAAAAGAAAAGGTTAGAATATGTAGATTTAACACTTCGAGGATAATAAGTAAATAGAAGGCATTTCTAAATTATAATTATAAAATATTATACAAAAACACAGATACGACATTTGGGGACAAGGAAAACAATAAGGACTGGAGGAAGAAATAAGGAAGGCTAGGAAGGAGTAGAGAAAGAAACAAGGAGGCTAAGAAGCAAGTAACATACAAAGGAAACAAGTCAAGAATAAAAAAAAAAAGATCGTGACTACTTGAGTGTTGATATAAATATAACGATGGTCCTCTGTTGTCAAGGACGGGGGGGGGGATGGATTGGGCACTGCTGTATGGTGCCAGTAATAGTGCCAAGATGCTGCTCAACACACACAAGCACAGATTTAAAATAAGGACAGTAAAACTAAACATTTTGACAGTATTGTTGTACAACACACACACACACACACACACACACACACTGTCTTCTGTTTTACGAGGCAAAACAATGATAAAGATGGTACAATATGACCAGTCCCGGACAGATATGAAAAGAGGGATAATCTTAAATTTTCTCCCTAGGTTATGAACAAAACAAAATGATAGATCGACTTGGCTCATTCCCGTGGAGTATTATATTTCGATATAAATAGTTACGACAAAGGGAGAGAACACGTGTAAGCTACAGGTCGTTCCCTATAACACTCGCTCCCACCGACTTACTGTCGTCCTCATTTTCCCCGAAGCCCAGTCGTTCTCCCGAACTGTTTCCCTTGAAGCCCTGTCGTCCCTCGCCCTCCCTTCTGAAAGACTGACATTATTCCGAATCATCTCCCCAGAAGTACTGTCGTCCCACCGGATGAACACCAACTAACCATGAAGTCGGCACCAGTTGGATCCAGCACTCAGAGTGTGACCAGGAAGACACTGGATTCCCTACAGACGCCTGGACCAGCTAAGCCAGTAGGCACGCGCACACACACACACACACACACACACACACACACACACACACAAACTCTTTATACAATAAAGACAAGAGACAATTTGTCGAACAAACTTATTCTGGAACATCGTTTCGCCCAGTGTACAGCTTCATCAAGTTATAATCAAGCGAAAACGTTGTCCCACTTGTAACTTTGTCGTCATACTTATCGGCCAAACGCCTTGGCAGGGTTCGAGTCCCACCCGATCTGTGATGTTTTTGCAATCATGCTATTAAGATATCGTGAGTAACAGAAAAATAATCATAATGACAAGAAAACAAATAATATTTGATATATTAATTTAACTAAATTCAAGGTTCCAGAGTACAAGTTCTAACGTGTTAATTCTACGCAAAACTAAACACTGTACGGTGTAGTTTTACAACCGTTTTCATGAACGTTTGGAAGCGTATTATGATGAGGTTATGGGAGAAATCACACGATCAAGTTAGTTAATATCTGTCAGAAACCAAGATTGAATTCTTTTCTTCAAACAAGACGTGGAACCAGAAAACATTAGTAACGGGTGAAAAAAAATTGTTTCTGGAGAATGAAAACCAAAGTAAAAAAAAATAAGAAAGGAAACAGAGGGAAAAAATGAAGTAGAAAGGAGACAGAAGTTAAAAGAAATAAAAACAGAAGAAGTAAAAGGGGTGAAAATAAATAAAAATAATGTGAAATAATAAATAATTATAACTGAAGTGCAAAACCCGTAAAGGGTCATTGAGCAATGATTGAAGAGGAGAGAGTAACGGCAGAAACGAGGTATGAAACATTTCCTAATTCTGACATCCTAACTCGCCTAAGAAACACGTCAAAAATATGAATATCACCGAGTGGAAGCTGCATTCCTTCCCACCAACACTTGCCGCCACCAACACTTGCCACCACCAACACTTGCCGCCACCAACACTTGCCGCCACCAACACTTGCCGCCACCAACACTTGCCGCCACTTTTCCTCACGCGGACACAAGGACACGTACTTCTTACACTTGGTCAAGATCGACTGCAGGTGGCACGGGACTGCCAGAATGATTTTTTTTATATTGATGAGTAAACGCGAAACCCGTTGGAATGAAAGAGCACCTGGGAAATGTGAGGTAATCAGGTTGGATCCGAGGAAGAGGAGAATCAAAGGCCCTTCACCAGGATCTGTCGATCGAAAAGCTGTTGGGCAGGAGTGAATTGTCGAGTCACCTTCGAGTCTATGAGTAGACTGTGGGCAATAATACGAGAGAGAGAGAGAGAGAGAGAGAGAGAGAGAGAGAGAGAGAGAGAGAGAGAGAGAGAGAGAGAGAGAGAGAGAGAGAGAGAGAGAGAGAGAGAGAGAGAGATTAACACTAGTTATCTGACATCATTCTATCATACAGGAGCCACACTGAGGTACATCCAATAACATCAACAGACTCGTGGATGTGACTGCTGCCGGACTTGGGTTAGTCTGCTGGTATTTCTGGGAGTCTGTACCACCAGCTGACGTAGAACTACATAAATATTTCACCAGACAAACTATGGTCGCACCCTGAGTAATTATGTACTAGAATGCGAAAAAAATAATGCATTTAAAGACGAACTCTCTCGCAAATTTTCAAGAGAAAGTATTTTATTTAGATTAGCATATTATCAAAAGTTTGCCTATTGTAAATAATTAATTATCACTGTAAATTGTTAAATAATGGGAATCGTAAATAATGCATAACCATATATAAGCCTAATTGTAATGCTTCTGTAACTGATTGCATAACCATATATAAGCCTAATTGTAATGTTTCTGTAACTGATTCAGGACTGTAAATAAGTCATTATTGTCTCTAATTCAAGAAATTTGTAAATAATTCATTACAACTATAACTTAAGTAACAAAAATATTAGGGTTCAGTTCACAGACCCATTATGTGCCTCTAATCTTTTAACTATCAAGCACAGACTGACTGATACCAAGGATGCTTAACTAACTACCAAGCATATGAGGACTGACACCAAGCACACGATGACTGGTACCAAGCACAAGATGACTGGTACCCAGCACACGATGACTGGTACCAAGCACAAGATGACTGGTACCCAGCACACGATGACTGGTACCAAGCACAAGATGACTGGTACCCAGCACACGATGACTGGTACCAAGCACAAGATGACTGGTAGTCAACTAAATAATGACGCTATCAAAGGAAGCCTTGGAGTCTTGAATACCAGCTCAGTCGGATGTAATTCAATTAACAACGGGCTGTTCACCCAGAAGAAACAAGTTTTTATTCTGGTAACGTGAATTTCAGAGTAATGTCCCGTGATTATTTTTCTCTGTTTACTACCTCTCTTCCTCTCAACAGTGGATAGTTTTTTGACCCCTTGCATTCTTTGCTATTCACTTTGGCAACCCCTCACAGTGACGAGTCACCTTCCTCGTTCAGTTCCTCTCACTAGCTATTTATAAACAAATAATTTCCCTTCATTCTTTCTCCTTATCTCAACGTATCTATCTCTGGTATTACAATGAATCGGAACTGCGAGTACTTTGTTATATTTTCTTAGGGAACGGCTTGGCGTGAAGCCGGATCTAAACGTCGCCTTACCGACGATAGTGAAGGAAAGATGCACTTAGCAGAGCCAGCCTTAAGTGGGGCACCGTTTCAATCAACAAAGATCGAAACGTCACTCTAATTAAAGCCTGTTATGCAAAGTGTGTCTTCCCTATTGGTCTGAGAGCGAGCTTCGCGAGTGAAGGAAAACAGTAGAGACTACGTATGTGTCGTTTTAGGAAGCTGTCGTCGCCCCAAGAAAGTGCTCTCGTCTCAAGTACTGTCGTCCTCAAGAAGTACTTTCTTGTCATCGAAAGAAAACCAATTAACCGTGGGAATCCTTTCCCGGAGACAGGATTCCCTATGGTCAAGAGCTGAATGACAGGTTTAACTCTAAAAAAAAAAAAGTCTTGCTTAACGGCAGACTTGGAATTCTAGCAGTCTGGTAACCTGAGTGCGGAGGAGCGGAGTGAGTTTGAGTGTAAGAGCAGAGTTTGAGTAAGGGAGCGTGTAGTTTAAGTACAGTGGAGTGTAGTTTTGTGGAACACACAGTGTGTCCATCCATAAGAACATAAGAAAGGAGGAACACTGCAGGAGGCCTGTTGGCCCATACTAGGCAGGTCCTTCCCCCATCTCTCTCTCTCTCTCAAGGAGGTAGGAAAGTTAGTGGAGGTTAACTACAAACAGTTTCAAGAGTAGGTGTAATTGGGGCCCAGGAACTAATTACTGCCAGTCAATTATGAGGCGGGACCAAGAATGACACACACACACACGCACGCGCGCACGCACGCGCACACACACACACACACACACACACGCACACACACACACACACACACACACACACACACACACACACACACACACGCACACACACACACACACGCGCACACACACACACACACACACACACAGTTCCGTTCACCACAAACAGCATTCACCGTGGCCTCCAACATGTACCACAACCACAGCTGTGGCTACTGCTACACTGCTGCATTTCTCTCCTTCCCAGTTTCACCCACTACCCCACTGGGCCCCTCCCTACCCCCCACTCACCCCCCCTTTCCTTTCTCTGCTGCGGGTAGCCGCAAGCGACGGTCGGCATAGCCTCATCGGAAGTATGTCGAAGTGGTCAGTAGGACCCATCGTGCCTCCCACTCCATTCCATCAACCCCATCAGTAGCAGTGCGGTGTTAGCGTCTTGGGCTCACAAGAAAAAGTACTCGAGGTCGAACTCTACACGAGACGGGACGTCTGAGCAGGTCTAACTGTTGCCCCTGTTATCTAACAGTAACAAATATCGTATTCAGATTCTGCCACCGAAGTGGCTAGTTTATTGTGTACCCCATATCCATCCTATGGACGGTAACGCAACAGTATATGGATACACAAAATGCCTTGAAACTAGGCCCCAAAAGGGTTTACAAGAGTACATCTGGAAAAAAACAAAACAAATATCTTTGGAAGACATAAAAAAACAACGTCATTGGAAATAAGCAACACTGATTTTCTTTGTATTATCTTGGGCCGCTAACCCTCCCTGGTTATTCTCTCCTATTCCAGCTGGCTTCATCCAATAATTTACTTTTCAGAAAAAAATTCCCTGACTCTGGCCATGATCATCCTATTCGCTCAGTGGATCATCAAGACAACAAAATTGTGTAAATATTTTAACAGTTGTGTCCTAGACTAAAGGTCACACAAGAAACTAGTACTATGGGAAGTCGTAAGGTCAGGCGAACACGCTGTACTGAAGTCAGTCCTTTCAGTTCTATTCACAGAATGATTCTGTTGCTCTCGATGCACAATTGCAAAAGAAAAAGTGTGTTCTTGAGAGGTAATTTGGACTTCGGCTCCATACAAGACACATATACAAGGCAAAGCCTGACCTGGCAAGGCGGAGGAAAGGTGGAAGCAAGCTGTTACCGAGAGACAAGAGTTACAATTAAGCTTGTGATCTTAAAAATGACATAAGCTAGTTCAGAGAGAGCAGCGCCCACGTTTAAACTCACCTACTTGCAGAGTTGGTTTAAATGCTAGTTGATTTTTAATCTACCTCGATTTATTTTTTGATGCACATAAAAGAAAGGACAACGACGTCGTCTTGGTCCGTAGCTGCATGATTATCAAGAATCAGTTTAGTAGGAGCACGGTGAAATTCAACATTAAGACGAGGGTAATGGTTACCTGGAGGTTACCTGGAGGTTATTCCGGGGATCAACGCCCCCGCGGCCCGGTCCATGACCAGGCCTCCAGATGGATCAGGGCCTGATCAACCAGGCTGTTACTGCTGGCCGCACGCAGTCCAACGTACGAGCCACAGCCCGGCTGATCTGGCACTGACTTTAGGTATCTGTCCAGCTCTCTCTTGAAGGCAGCCAGGGGGTTTATTGGCAATTCCCCTAATGCTTGATGGGAGGTCTTGGGCCCCGGACACTTATGGTGTTTTCCCTTAATGTACCAATGGCGCCCCTACTTTTTATTGGGGGCATTTTGCATCGCCTGCCCAGTCTTTTACTTTCGTAGGGAGTGATTTCTGTGTGCAGATTTGGGACCATTCCTTCCAAGATTTTCCAAGTGTAGATTATGATATCTCTCTCCCTCCTGCGTTCCAACGAGTACAAGTCAAGTGCTTCCAAGCGTTCCCAGTAGTTAATGGGAGATAATAAGGAGATGGGATGTATCAGTACAGACATGTCGTGGTTAAGGTTCAGTTCAGTTGTATTCTGAAGGTTAGGGCACTGACATATTTAGAGAGAGAGAGAGAGAGAGAGAGAGAGAATCTGAGCAAACATTTACAGAAACTAGCTTGGCAACCTCACCTAACCTTAATAACCTGATTAAACTCAGTAGCCTGACTCAGTTTTGCTTTAACACTAATAACTTCACCATATGTAAGACTAAATTAACTTTAAATAATATATATATATATATATATATATATATATATATATATATATATATATATATATATATAAACATGCAGTGGTTAAGCAAACAAGAACTATTTTGTGATATCTAAACAGCTGGATAACTGTGAACATAATGCAGTTTTCCGTCAGGAAAATGCCTGAGAGCGTCAGCAGGTGCACCATGAGACACCGAACGTGACCTCTCCCCCTCACGCACACGTTCACATCTGAACGTTTCCTGAATTTTCTCCAGCCACCTCGTTCCCAGACGTAACGCTGCAGGTTTTTATGAAGCAGTGTAGTGGAGTTATTGAGGGAACTGGGGAGGTAGGAATGGAGGATCTGGGAGATGGGGAGGAATGATGGAGGATCTGGGAGATGGGGAGGGTAGGATGGTGGAGGATCTAGAGTAGGAGGAAGGAATGATGGAGAATCTAGAAGAGGAGGAGGGATGAATGGGGGGAGGGGGGACCTGGGGAAGGTACAAACTGGATTAGGGGGAACTAGACACTTCCCCTCATAACCCCATTTTCTCTTTCACCTCTTCTGATATTTAGAAAGTTTAGTTGGCCTAGACCAGCTGGACCGAACCTGGCAACGAGAGACTAGCTGGACCGAACCTCCAGGCAACGGGGGACCACCTTGACCAAGCCTCCAGGCAACGGGAGACCACCTGGACCAAACCTCCAGGCAACGGGAGACCACCTGGACCAAACCTCCAGGCAACGGGAGACCACCTGGACCGAACCTCCAGGCAACGGGAGACTAGCTGGACCGAACTTCCTGGTTCCTGTGGTTGTTTTGATATAATATATATATATATATATATATATATATATATATATATATATATATATATATATATATATATATATATATATATATGCATCGTACCGAACAGGTAAAAACCTGCGATTCTGGCTTAAATAGCTGCCGGATAAGGCAAGCGAATATTTGTGTATGCAATAATTTCGCAATATTTTTCATTGTATTTATTTATTATTGTAAACGAGTTCTTGCTAATTAACCAGCTTTACCTGTTCGGCACGACACACACACATTATATAATATATATATATATATATATATATATATATATATATATATATATATATATATATATATATTCATTCATTTATATCTTGCTGTAGTTTTCTTTTCCTCAGGTGACAGCAACTGTGAACAGGAAAATATCTCCTGACGTGGGTGTTAGTTGTGATAACACAGTAGCTAAGCAGCCACTGGCACCACTGCTGGGTATCCACTCTTGAAAAATTACGTTGTTTTCTAACGCATTAACGTGCGTTGATTTCTGGACGACCTCAGCCGAATAAAATTTCAGTTTTGCTTAGGATAGGTTAAGTTACTTTAACTTAACCTAAATCAGATTTACGCAGTGTCAACAGCCGATAATTAAATCATAAATCGTCTGGCAGAGGGGAAGACAACATAGTTTCTTAATTCGTTGGAAATAACATGCTCAGTAAGTACGACTGGTTTATCAGGTATGAAGTACTGTGGATGGACTACACCAGTCATTAAAGCTGCATGTCACCTGTGCACCAGCACTCAAGCTTACCTGTATACCTGAAACAGGTATTAAAGTAAATTCTGTGTACATACACTGAGGGAGGCAAGTTGCACACTCCTCGGTGTATAAACCCATGAGACACGGTGTGAGAGGGTGGCAGCTCGGTTATATATAACTAGAGGGCACTATTAGCCAGTCACTGCACCTAACACACTACTACAAACACACATTTTTATATACAAACATTACTGAGTAGCTTTCACACCCACACCTTAATGGAAGGTAACTTTCCCACGGTGAGTACGCATTTTAATGCACCTTTGTAAATAATAATAATAATAATTCAACTGAGTGTTACGGTGTATCTATACTGTCTGGTCGTGTTTGGTTGAAGGAAGCTTTCACTTGCTCTCTACATAAATATACTAACTATTCTAACCAGATATCAGTTAATAACTTTACAAAGTGATAACAAAAATCGTCTCTGAAGAGTGAGGCACAATACCGTGGGTGCAACACCTCACACAAACCCATGACCCAACTTTATTGGTAACGATCAGGAGCGATTACTCCTGAGTTGCAACAAAGTCATCTTCATCGCCCATCAAGCAAGATAACTTCAGAATAATAAAGTTATCGTCATCAACCATTAAGGAGGATAACTGTCACTAGTGATGATGACTTTTCCACCTTGACAATGTTAGTGAATTGTTAAATTTCCGCTTGGGGAAACAGCGCCTGATCAGGCGATTCGAGGTGTTATGTTTGGCGTGAATGTTGCCAGTACAAACAGCCAAACTGGCCAGGTCAGTAACTAAGATTCCTAGTCTGAAATCTGGCCCCGGGTGCGATCATACCTTGGCAACATAAGCACCAGGTGCAGCATGTTTGATCTCAACAGCCGTCACGAAGAATGTCATATGTATTAACACACCTTTGTACAGAGATACACCTGTGTCTTCCCTACATTAAACTTCCGTTCACACACACACACACACACACACACACACACACACACACACACACACACACACACACACACACACACACACTTCAGGGATAGAAACAGGTAAATCACGGAACTAATTTAATCCAATTTTCTCTGAATTTCCTTTTTGGACCACTCTTCTTTATTTCTCCCTCTCTTACTCTCCCTTCTATTCTATTAATCCGTTTTTTTTTAAATCCTCTCCCTATCTTCCTCCTCTTGTTTCTCCACAAAGCGCGCACTTTAATAAAACACTGAAGGCAGGGTGCCAAAACGAGGGATTATTAATCAAACATAAATACTTTCAGTGTGTGTGTGTGTGTGTGTGTGTGTGTGTGTGTGTGTGTGTGTGTGTGTGTGTGTGTGTGTGTGTGTGTGTGTGTGTGTGTGTGTGTGTGTGTTACTCACCTATTTGTACTCACCTATTTGTGGTTGCAGGGGTCGATTCATAGCTCCTGGCCCCGTCTCTTCACTGATTGCTACTAGGTCCTCTCTCTCCCTGCTCCATGAGCTTTATCATACCTCGCCTTAAAACTATGTATGGTTCCCGCCTCCACTACTTCACTTTCTAGGCTATTCCACGGCCTGACTACTCTATGACTGAAAAAAATACTTCCTAACATCCCTTTGATTCATCTCAGTCTTCAACTTCCAATTGTGACCTCTCGTGTCTGTGTCCCATCTCTGGAACATCCCGTCTTTGTCCGCCTCGTCTATTCCGCGCAGTATTTTATATGTCGTTATCATGTCTCCCCTGACCCTCCTGGCCTCCAGTGTCGTCAGGCCGATTTCCCTCAACCTTTCTTCGTAGGACAATCCCCGTAGCTCTGGGACTAGTCTTGTTGCAAACCTTTGCACTTTCTCTAATTTCTTGACGTGCTTGACTAGGTGTGGATTCCAAACTGGTGCTGCATACTCCAGTATGGGCCTGACGTAAATGGTATACAGAGTCTTGAACGACTCCTTACTGAGGTATCGGAACGCTATCCGTAGGTTTGCCAGGCGCCCGTATGCTGCAGCAGTTATCTGATTGATGTGCGCCTCAGGAGATATGCTCGGTGTTATACTCACCCCCAGATCTTTTTCATTGAGTGAGGTTTGCAGACTTTGGCCATCTAAACTATATTGTGTCTGCGGTCTTCTTTGCCCTTCCCCAATCTTCATGACTTTGCATTTGGCGGGGTTAAACTCAAGGAGCCAGTTGCTGGACTAGGCTTGTAGCCTGTCCAGGTCTCTTTGTAGTCCTGCCTGATCCTCATCCGATTTGATTCTTCTCATTAACTTCACATCGTCCGCAAACAAGGACACTTCTGAGTCTATCCCTTCCGTTATGTCATTCACATATACCAAGAACAGCACAGGTCCTAGGACTGACCCCTGTGGAACCCCGCTTGTCACAGGCGCCCACTTTGACACCTCGTCACGTACCATGACTCGTTGTTGCCTCCCTGTAAGGTATTCTCTTATCCATTGCAGTGCCTTTCCTGTTATGTGTGCCTGATCCTCTAGCTTTTGCAGTAACCTCTTGTGAGGAACTGTGTCGAAGGCCTTCTTGCAGTCCAAAAAAATGCAGTCGATCCATCCCTCTCTCTCTTGTCTTACTTCTGTCACCTTGTCATAAAACTCTAATAGGTTTGTGACACAGGATTTTCCCTCCCTGAAACCATGCTGGTTGTCAATTATACACTTGTTTCTTTCCAGGTGTGTGTGTGTGTGTGTGTGTGTGTGTGTGTGTGTGTGTGTGTGTGTGTGTGTGTGTGTGTGTGTGTGTGTGTGTGTGTGTGTGTGTGTGCGCGCGCGCGCGCGTGAATCATAAATCACCCATAAATACTAAAGGCACTTTATCCTGCCCCACGCGTGTCGGAGGTCTACCCGGCCCCAAGCCCAGATCTCGGCCAACCGGTCGAGTTTCTCCGGCAGAAGTAGAACAGGGGAGCCAAGTTCATCAAGGTTCGTACGAGGGCGTTCTACTGAAGGTGTGTATGGTAGTGGGAAGGTGGAAAATGGAAGGGAGATGGGAAGTGGGACGTTCAAGGGGGCAGATGGAAGGGAGGTGGGAAGTGGAGGAAAAGGGAGGCGCTTTCAGAAACATGAACAAAGATTAATTTAGAACATTACATCTGGCGCACTCCTGACCATTCTTCGACTATGCAGCGTCAGCATGCAACCCTCAACTAATCACGCATATTAAAAACTTGAGAGGATCCAAAGGTTTGCAACGAGACTGGTGTTGGAACTGAGGGAAATGGACTAAGACGAGAGAATTAATAACTCGAACTAAAACCAATAGAAGAGAGGAGAAATAGGGGAAACATGATCACGACATACAAAATAAGCTGAGGACTGATAGAGTTAGACAGTTTCAGGCTGTCTTGAGATAAGAGGATAATATGCAAGGGGATATGAGACAGGTATATTAGGAAGTGCTTTTTTCAGTTCCAAGGTGACGAGTGAACAGAAAGTACAATACCCACTTTAAGGGTAGATAATTATGATCTAGCCCAGGAGTAGATCATGAGAGAGAGAGAGAGAGAGAGAGAGAGAGAGAGAGACCAATCCTGGATAGATCTGTCATTTCAGCAGAGCCTTCAACACAGGAGGGATGTGGGTGGCCTTACTGTTATGTACAAGGCCAATACTGTCAAAGTATCACACTTGGATCCACTTCGAGGACAGCGTGAGGCAAGCTTCTATACCACAAGACGGGCAGAAAGCAGCAACTTCACTCTGTCTGTACCCTTCTCCAGAACATCATTTCTTACAGCATTATGATGTCAACGAGATAAAGTCAGTTGGTCAAATGTAAATGCTGGCCCACAAATGGCTCCAACTTCATGCTGTTCCCTACTTGTATGTCTCATAACAATAAAAATGCTTTCAAATGAGCTAATGTAGGTAACAGCTCTTAGCTTGCCAATAAAGTTAGGAATCCTTAACCTTGTCACACCCTGTGTAAAAAAAAAAAAACAGTAAAGAAGCAGTGCTAGGAGTTATGATCTGGTCTTCCGAAACATCAATAAGCAAGTACAGCTAGCTAAGTACCCAGATCCATATTTACTGTTTAGTGAAAAAGATTAGATTTTGCCGCCGACTAGGAACTAGGCCCCAAAAGGGTTACCGGGAGTATATCCGGATCTATGTCTACATTTGTCTAAATTTGCTAAATATGTCTGTAATTTTTTTCTCATCTTGACATATCACATAGGTTATTATACTATCTCTACATTCTTCAATAAGTGGACAATTCAGCACAAGTGTTTAAGACAATGACCACAGGGCTGGCCACATACTTTGCATCTAGTTTGATCATGTGTGTGTGTCTGCCAAACTGCCAGAAGTACTTGTAACCAAGTTTAAGCCTGGCCACTACAACATCAGTCTGTTCACATTGTTAAGCTACTCCATAAACTTGCTTATCAACGTTAATTTTGTTATTGTGAGTAATACGTAGATGTACTCAGGCTTCTAACTGCATTACTATAACATTCACTTTCATTATTCTCTCTTAATATGCTAGACACAAACACCAAATTTATATATTCTACATTCTCCTTCAGGGCACTTTCTTTGGCAAAATTTATTAAATTTATCGTGAAGTAATTCAATGCGTGATGAAATCAATAAAAATTGTATATTAATTCCTTTTCCCCGGATTTTTGAGTATATGTTACTGGCTTCACCAATGAGCATATTGTTAGAAACATTATGCGAGTCAAGAGCCTCCAGTGATGACATACAATCACTAATAATCAGAGAGTCAAGCTCATTGTCATGAGTCAACTTCCATTAAGATGGCAAACAAGTCAATGTGCAGTGTAGACGCCCAGTTGTTAATTCTTATGCCTAACTCAAAATACTTCCTATCCTTCTTAACTAGGGAAGTGACAAAAGCAGACTGCAGCTCTGTCAGTAGACTCCTACTTAGATTCACCAGTGTGTATAATTTGTTATACATTATTACTAACAGTTAAGCAAGAAATTTCTTCTTGAGCATTTGTCTTTGCAAGTGATTTATGGAAAAGATTACAAGTGATGAGCTTCTTGGGAGAGATTTGCAAGTATGTGATATTAAATGGACACGTCTTTCACAGAGGGGTGAAATTCTCTTGTTTACAAGTAATACAGTTTGTGAAGGTTACAAAAAATATAACTGCATATTTTCACAACCAATTTAGATGTATATGTATTTACTTCGTCATTAAGTAAGATTTGTACTGAGTGCCTGGTTCATTTCTTAGCACTCTAATGTCAAGTAAAGTGTTAATCTCAATAATCGTATCACTGATACTAGAAACACCAAGCTCATTCCTCATATGAAGAACCATGATAGATTTAGGAGAGCCAAGAATAATTTTGAGCGGGTTCCTTTTTTATAAGCTCCAATGACCGGAGAGAATTTTCCTTAACCAATATCAACACAGGCGCAGCATAATCAATTAAGATCTAATATAAACTATATATATCATTACCATTATGCTCACATTAGCATCATAGTCGTGGTTGTAGCAATCACCAACATTTAGCTTGTCTTTGACGAACAAGGCAGGCAATGCTAGGAAACGCCCGTACGTCTCGCCTGGGAATCGAACCCGGGTGTTTTCTATTATGTTCCTACTGCTTTAACCACTGTGTGTGTTGTTTGAAGGACAAACAGCGGTCAAGAACCAGACGTCACCCAAACCTGCTTGCTAAGTCTCCTGACCAAATGTGGTCAAGCATAGATGACGGCCGGTCAAGAAGGCAGCGGCCTGCCTGCAGCTTCCGGCTGAGAGCAGAGACCTGCCGGCAGCCTCCGGCCAGGAGGCATATGTGACGAGCTTGCGTGCATGTAAGTGCGTGTGTGTGTGTGTGTGTGTGTACTCACCTCGCCTAGCTCTGGTTTCAGGGGTCGAGTCACAGCTCCTGGCCCCGCCTCTTCACTGGTCGGTGTGTGTGTGTGTGTGTGTGTGTGTGTGTGTGTGTGTGTGTGTGTGTGTGTGTGTGTGTGTGTGTGTGTGTGTGTGTGTGTGTGTGTGTGTGTCGACTAGCTTATCACACGAAACAAAAAAAAATACGTTGAATTCGTGTTATTCATCAGTAGAGCAGCTTGAATGGAAGGGTGGGGTGAGGGTGAGCAGCTCTGGGGTAACACAGGTGGTATATAAGCTTGCATAAACCTGGGTGTGTTTGCTAGGGCAATGCACCGAGCTGGAGCACCAAGGTGCGGCCCAGTACATCACCCTCCACCTGATCCTGCTGGGGTCGCAGCCGGAGGTCATGCAAGCAAGCAGCCAGGCACCTCACCCCTCCAACACAAGTATAACATTTGCCTCTGTCACTGGTCCCTTTATGCTTGCCTGGGCGCCTACAGCCCCCCCCCCACACCTCTCTCTCTCTCTCTCTACGTGAGAGTACACATTTCGAATATAGAGGACAGAAGAATACGGACGGAAACAGAAGACGCATGGGTACGAAGGGAAGCATGGAGATAATCTGACAATGAGATAGCAAGGAAGAAACAGAACCAAAAGTTCTTTGCAGTCATATAGGGAAAACAATTATAAAGGATAAGACTGGAGAAGGAAGGAGAAAGACTACTCAAGATAGAAGACAGAGAGGTATGTTAGGAATTAAACAGAAAATCTGAGAATTCATTAAGGAACAACCCACAGTAGAAAACATATACCCAGTAAAGAAAAGAGTGTATAAGATAATAAACTTGAAATAGTAAAGGCAACAGGACTTGATAAAGTATCTCAGTTGGTAGTAAGAAAGTAATAAAACCATTGTGTCAGCGAAGATAAATCCCTAATGAAGGGAACACCACCAGATATCAGAGCTCCATGACACCGTTGCTGAGGTAGAGCACGAGAAACAAGGACAGGAAGGCTGCATCTTCCTGGACTGTAAGAAAAGGTTCGACGCGATTCCTCACTAACGACTGATCCACAAGCTTGAACAGCACGCTGGGATAAAACAAAATCAAACAGTAGATCTCAGAGTACCCGAAAGACAGAAGACAAAGAATGACGGTACAGAAGACATGACAAGTTAAATCAAGGGACAAAGTGGTGCCACTCAGAGCTCAGTACTAGGACCACCAATTTTCTTGAAATATGCAAATGCATTGCCAGAGGGAATTGAATCCTGGGCGCGTTTTCTGCAGATGATGTAAGACTTCTGATAAAAATACGAACAGGACAGGACAGATAGGGCTTCTAGTGAGATTGAGACTTTTTACTGGGAAGGGCAAGTAAGGGAAGGAGAGACCAGAGACGAAATATAGACTGGAAGGTGAGAAACAAAGGGTATCGCCGAAAAAGACTCTAGAAGTAAACACCACAACGAACATATCACTTCAGCAGTTTACACTAAGCAGGGCAATCTTGGAATATGCAGCACCAACTTGGAACCCCCACCCGATTAAGCATGTTCAGAATCTTAAGTTATAAAAGTCTGCAACCAGACTAGTCCCAGAGTTTAGAAGAATATATTGAGGAGTCTAAAGGAACTGAACCTGACGCTCTGGAAGAGAGGATGAGGTGGGAGATCATGATTTCTATATATTAAATACAGTACCCAGAACTGGTAAGCCTGAGAAGGTTAGATTTTTTTTTTTTTTACAATGTGAGAACCAGTGTAAGAAGTTACAAGTATAAATGAGTCACTGGGATGACAAGAAGTTTTTTTTTTTTTCAGACTCGGGGAAATAGGAAAGTAGAATGGACTGGGCGTGGAAATGGTGGAGGCGAACTCCATATATAATTTCAAGAGTTTATATGAGAGGGTTCAAAAGGCCAGAAGTCAGTAATGCCGGTCGATGAAGCTTAAGAGGCCCGACCAGAAGCCAGGAATGAACCTCTGAAAACACAAACTGGCGAGTGCAATAATTAACACTTCTCACACCACGAGTACAAATGTAGGTTAGAGGGTAAACAATCGTGGCTAGTACAGGGTACAAACGTAGCTCTGAGGTACAATAACTGTGGCTGGTACAAATGTCACGATTTCTGGGTCCAGACTGGCACAATATTCGGTCAGCTGGTTTGCCAGCTGTTGTGGTAGTAAGTTCATCTACGTTTCCAATAGAAACACGAGTAAATGAAGTAAAAAGAAATGGGAGTGACCAGGTAAAAGTGAAAGGTGTGGAGACTTAGAGTGGATGACTAGGAGAAAAGGAGAACGTGTGTAGACTGGAATTAGGTGACCTGGATGAAAGGGAAGGAGTAGCGGACGAGTGAGGATGTTAAGTCAAGTTAAAGCAAGATAAGGTAAGGTTAAAGACAGAGAGAGTAGAACGATGTCACGAGTCTTTAGTTAAAAGACCAATGATTGAAAGGTCAGCAAACTCGCCTTTTACCTGTACACCATCAATAAAAAAAAACTGTCTAAAAGAGAGAATAAATTAAACTATCAGTTATTCACCTCCCATGTATATACTGGTGTTAAGTCTGAGAAACAGCAGTGGGAGAGGTGAAGGAAGGTCAGGTTAGGCTCGTCAGGGAACAGACAAGTGTTTCTTGACGTGGGTCTTAGTCAAATGATGAACCGCCGTTGAAGCTTTTAGTCATCTGACCGGGGCCTACCAGGCCACCCCTTTATAAATAGTATGAAGGAGGCAAAAGATGTTGGAGGGTGGGTAGGGGTATAAGAGGGAGGCTAAGAGAGTGGATAGAGATGTATGAGAGTGGTAGAGGCGTGGGAGCAGGCAGAGGTGTTGAAGAGTGGGTAGGAGTATTGATGAGTAGGTGGGGGAGTACCGAATAGTGGGTAGGGGTGTTGAAGAGTGGTTACGTGGTGGGTAAGGGGAAAGAAAAAGAAGTAGGGCTAGGTACGAGAGACAAGGGCATGTGTAAACAACGGACAAAATAACTAATCAGTCAATACTGGCTCGCGAGGCACAAAACATGAGTATTCCTGATCACTCACTGGCAGAGTTGAGAGACTAGACAGGTGTCAATACAACTCATCAGTTTAGAGAAATGGATACACATGGAACGTTCTGAATATGTTTGTCGTGCTTCGTTCGCTAGCTTTGGCAAGCTTGAAAAAGCTCTTGGCGAACGAAAAGTAGCCTAAATACGATATTCAAAACGTTGTATAGCTGTCCATTCCCTTAAAATGATTGTCGGCAGACTGGTACCTATCATGTAATAACTTCCCAGCTATCGCTCTACCCTAGCAACTCCTTCAGCACAGGTTATAGCAGTGGGCTTCACTCTAACACTTGTCAGTCGTGCCAGAAGCTCTCGTAAAAGAGAACCTCGAAGAGTCATAAAGTGAAGCAACGTCGGACCACCACCAGGCGACATCTTTCATGTCACCGTCGCCTTTTGGTATCTTTACGATCCTGACATTCTGCACCGGTCGCGAACGTCAGGAATTTCCTCATTTGTCCTGTTACACACACACACATCTCTCTCTCTCTCTCTCTCTCTCTCTCTCTCTCTCTCTCTCTCTCTCTCTCTCTCTCTCTCTCATCTCTCTCTCTTCCTTTCGCATGTGAGTAGTATCGGTTTCCCGAATCTAAACGTAATTCCATTAAAAGAGTATTTCTCTGTATTACTGGCGTAGTTAAAGTCCCACACTTAACCCTCAGTCGACTTCAAACAAAAAAAAAAATAAATAAATAAAAAATAAAAATAAAAAATAGCAGTAAACATGACACAATATGCTGTTTATGGTATTCAATGAGGACGTTTCGTCCACCAGTGTAGCTAAAAAACCCTGATGGGCGAAAGGTCTTATCAATAAATACCATCAACCGCACATTGTGTCTTATTCACATACTTGCCGGTACAATTTAACCGGTGATATATACATACACCAGTAGGAACGTGTGAATCAAAAGAACATCGCAATAGGCCTACTGTATATTTAATCAATTGGTGAAACATTCGAAAAATATTTATTTCATGAATCAATCTGGCAACTCCTTACACTCATTTGCTCTCGATGTCAAAACAGTGTTTGATTAATATAAAGTTGTCAAATTCAGACACAATCTTACGAGTATTACCGAGGGTTTATATTTACAAATTCTCTTAGAATCCAAATATATAACGTATTACCCGGTATACGATATACAATTATCCGATGCTTAGTTATTTATTCACTGTAAGTACAATGATAACTATAAAAGTAATTGTTCACAATGTAATTGTTCAACAGGAATTGATAAAGATCACACACACAGAGTGAAGAGGCGGGACCAGGAGCTTGGACTCTGCCCCTGCAACCTCAACTAGGTGAGTACAACTAGGCGAGTACACACACACACACACACACTAGGTGAGTACACACACGAGATATGATTCGACCCCTGCAACCACAGCTAGGCGAGTATACACAGATATGATTCGATCTCTGCAACCACAAATAGGTGTGTACACACACAAACACACACTGTTCAATAGAGTTGGTGAACCAAGGCAGGGTGTTGAGCCGCCCATTGTACGAAAAGGCAAAATAGAAGTGACCTTGAGAGCAACCATATCATTGTACCCATCAACCTTGAAGTTCCACTATAATTTAGAATTACTAAGGTTGCGGAAGCTTAGAACTTATCTATAATTTATCGTTACTAAAGTTGCGGAAACACTACACAGGCATTCAATAATTTTGACTCAAAATAAATCAAAAAAAATATCATGCATGCATTTACGGGGAGGTGTTAAACCCGCAGGGGTCATGCAGTACCTGCGCAATGAGAGATATTCAGGCATGACCCGAGGGAGAAGAGCAGCACCGAGCTCTGAAGAGTTGTTTCCAATATCTCAATGAGTAACGGCCCAGAGATGCCTGCGTTAAGCAGTCTCTGGCAACACAATTATTATTATTATTATAATCAAAAAGAAGCGCTAAGTCTGGCAACACAAACAATGGCAACAGCAGTAGTGCAGGACGCAACATACCATCTGCGCGCTTCAGTAGCCTCACGGCTGTGATACTCAGTATGAGGAGTCTTACTATATAAAAGCTACCCAGCTCTGAAACTCGAAAGGGGTGGAGGGGGAGTGATGCAAATGATCGAGTGATCTTTTGGTGGGGAAAAGTGACATGTAGGTTGCCCATCTTCTGAGCCCCTGGCAAGGTCAAGGTCACGAGGATGTTTATCCTGTACGCCCACTTGTTTGGTTTACCTTACTCACTTATTCATCTATGCTGACAAAAATGCTCTAAACTCTCTACTTAATACTGCCACACAACAACAAAAAATACTCACACGATACTCCAGTGTGTGATGATAAAAGTTTAATGAACAGTTGTCGATGGTGAAGGGTATCTTGCGTGTAAACAAGAAAGCAACAATTGAAAAAACTATGTTTATTTCGACTCCTAACTGCTGAAGAGGTCTCTAGGTGGGAGTCGAAATATTTTTTTTTTCAATGGCTGTCTTGTCTGCAAGAGGGATATCCATCAGGACTCCACTGTGTGTTTAATAAAACAACAAACTCAACGCACCTGAAAGTTTGGCAAGCATATTCATTTCCCTGATGATCAGCTGTCTTACTTTTCAAGGCTGAAAAGTTTTGAAGCAGTGTTTACTAAAATTGCTTATTGCACGTGTGCTTCTCATTAAGTTCATTCTGCACTTCCTCCAAAAACTGGAAACAATAATGTCATATTTTTCTCTATGTAAATTTACATTTGTTCTGTACATCGTAACAAAATGGTGATTAATCGACGCTTATGTTCCTAAGGAAAAGTGCTATTATTATCAACGATAAGAGATAACACCAGTCGGCTTACCAGGCTCAACACAATACATTTTGCCAAGGACCTGGTGACTTGAAATAATGCATGTAGAACTATCTATGACACAGACAGATTTGGCCAAGACGATGGTGCACTGAACGGCAACATATTTCTGAAATCACTCGTTCATCAGCACCATCTTTCAAAATGACTCGTTCACTAGCACTATATTTCCAGACTGACTTGTTTTCGGAACCATCTTTCCATAATGACTAAACCGGTCATGGGTACATCACAGGTAAGATAAACAAAACATCAGCAGCTGAAGAGTCTAAGTACTGTGGCTGGAACAATTCAAAACCAGCACACAAACTGGAGATAAATCTTCAGATGGCGCATCGGTCCGCTCTGGACCGAAACGTTCAAGTGATTTATGTGACTAACACTGAATATAGTAGAGCTACGTGGAAAAAGTTTGCTAGACATAAATCTGGCATTGACAGAGTCTGAGGAAAAACTTAATGCACCTGAGAACCTACTCGCTCTCATAAACAAGTGAATTAAAGTTCCCATGTCATTGATGGAAGTTCGTCACTTTCCAACTTCCGTATTGGCCTAATCTTCGATACTTTGGTATTTGTCACGGCATGAAGGGACGTCCTCTGGTACTTGTACTCTCCGGCTGCGGATGTGCTAACACTTGTGATGCGATTTCACAATGAAAGGAAAATGGTAATGAATTCAAATGAGTCTCATTAACAGGTGCAACATGCTTTACTGTCGTTGTCACTTCTGCTGCCACTGCTGATGTTATTACTGGCGCCAATGCTGGTATCGCAGCTAGTGTTAGCGTAAAGAGCATGACGTGCCTTACAATGATGTAAGAGATGCCGTGACGAAACGAGCTGAGATAAAAGTGCACGGAGGAATGACAGAAGGACGTGACAAGAGGACAAACTCCCATAACAAGATCACAAAGTCACACGCGCAGGGATACACTCGAACTTATGAAGAGAAAGAAAACCATCTGCACGCTGGTTACACCATGGACATATCACACAAAAAACTCACACTTGTAGAAGTATTAGACGAGAGAGAAAAGGTATAGATCGAAGGACGGCATGAAGAGACAAAAATGTGATGGTAGTAGTAGTAGTTGTAGCAGTATTAGTAGAAGTAGTACTAGTAGTAATAGTAGTAGTATTTGTTGGAAATAGGTAGGTTCAGCCTAGCATAGGATCTCAATATAACTGATATTAAAAAGAAAAGATACACAGGTTGTAGAATAAGATTTAATTGGGACAACGTTTCATTCACTCAGTGCAATATTGACTAGATAAAAGTTTACAAAGTGAAACGCTAACCCAATACAAGCTTGTTCTGCGACGACTGTCTTTTGTTTTCTACCTGCCATGATAACGACAACCTTGTTATGTGATCATATTGCTATCGCGTTCTTACGAGTGGAACAAACTGCAAAGTAGCCATACTGAGGCAAGCAGTTAGAAAGCCTAGAAATTAGTAAGAGAGCTATACAGGTGAAAATAAGTGTATATACGACCTGCCTCGCATCAGCCGTGGTGTTTGCCGCAGTGTATACCGCATGGTTGAGAGAGAGAGAGAGAGAGAGAGAGAGAGAGAGAGAGAGAGAGAGAGAGAGAGAGAGAGAGAGAGAGAGATACAAAACGAGTTACATTTATCATTATTAATGCGAAATTCTCAGAAAAAAGTTCAAGAATTTCCTCGTGCCCTCAAAAATTTCATTACATCATAACCGGCGAACACACACAAAAGTCTGTTGCAAGAAGAGAGAGAGAGAGAGAGAGAGAGAGAGAGAGAGAGAGAGAGTGTGTGTGTGTGTGTGTGTGTGTGTGTGTGTGTGTGTGTGTGTGTGTGTGTGTGTGTGTGTGTGTGTGTGTGTGTGTGTGTGTGTGTGTTTGCGTGCATGTGCGCGCGTGCGTATTCCTGAACAATTATTCGACTTTAAAAACAAAGTCATTCATTATATTCTTTCAAAGCTGTGAGCTCATCTTTCTTCCCCATCACATTAGTTCGTATGTTCCCAGAATGACTCGTTCTTCAACACTATCTCTCAAGAATGAATCATTCTTCAGCATAATCTTGCCAAAATTATTCGTTTTTCAGCACTATCTTTCCAGAATTATTCGTTCTTCAGCACTATCTTTCCAGGATTATTCGCTATTCAGCACTGTCTTTCCAGAATTTGTTCATTATAATCATGGGGAGCGCTAAACCCGCAGGATTATACAGCGCATGGGGGGGGGAAATGAAAGGTATTCAGGCTCAATTCAGGGAACTAGAACACAGATCCAATTCCCTAGATCAAGAGCCCCTCACCAGCGTCACTGAACCTCCCTTGAGGGGAACTTGTTCTTCAGCACTCTTTCCAGAATTTGCTCTTCAGCACTTTTTCCAGAATGATTCTTTCTTCAGCACTATCTTTCCAGAACGAGTGGTTCAGCATCACCATCTTACCAAAATAACGCATTCACCAAGACAACGTTTCCATAAAGACTCGTCCACCAGGTTCAGTCGCCTCCCAGGCTACTACTTTTGTTTACTCACTTTTATAAACGTTCAAGTTTACATGTAAACGTTTGTGTGACACTACGTTTTACTGTGTGTGTGTGTGTGTGTGTGTGTGTGTGTGTGTGTGTGTGTGTGTGTGTGTGTGTGTGTGTGTGTGTGTAAAATTGCCAGAAAATATATTTCTACCCAAGAATGAGAATTTTTTTTTAAATTAACAGCTTATAAATACGTATAGTCATATTAGAATCGATTATAGTAATATTCACGGGGCAGCGCTAAACCCTTCCGGGTGCTACACCACCTGAGAAATGGGAGGTAATAAGGTTTCTTCAGAGGGAAGAGTAAAAATAGCTCCAATTCCTTGGACCGAAAACCCTTCTTCCACATCAAGGTCATTTACACCAGAGTAAATTAAAAAAAATAGAGCACAGGAATACGACAGTAAAAATAGATATATCCATATTATTATTATTATTATAAAGATTAAGCAAGTATAATACCCACAAAAGTACATCATATATTGTTAATATTTCGAGTCGCTGCTGGGCCGTTATACAAGTCTTGAATCTTATAAGCAAAAACGAATTCCGTATTACTTAATATTACTGGGCGTGGTCACTGGTTACTCTTTAAACAGGCATATTATTCTTCATTTTGTTAATAAACGAAGCAAGTACTGTGCAAAAGAAAGCGTACTTGTTTATTGACATACAACTTACCAGAAGAAAAAAGCAACTCAATATTAGGCTCACACATTTAAAATAATGTCACAGCATTTACACAATAAAAATGTCCGTCTTCTCTCCATGTAACCGTTACGTGTTCGTTCCTTGTGCCTTTTGTGCTGTCGTTCACACGGGCGGAGATACAGGGCTTTCCTCGACCAAAAGTCGTGCACATTACACACACGAGAAAGGCGACACACACACACACACACCCCCCCGTCAGCCTCGCGTGATACTGAACTAAAGAGAATAAACATCTGTGAGGTGCCAGGAGTGGGGGGGGGGGGAGAGACGGACTCTGCTGCCACCTGTGCGATAACTACGAACTTGTAAATCCATGACATGAATTTCCCCCCTCATCAGAGAACGTTAATACAGAACTTGCATGATGTGTATGGTCGTGGAAAGCATAGTGTTTCAGCGACGTGCTGGCCATTTACGGCGTGTGTGTGTTAAATATTGTTGCGTAATATTTACGATATAGCGTCAGCTAGCCATCTAGCGGCCAGAGGGTTAACTAACAAAAATCAGCTGAGAGCGGTGGGAAATTCAGAGCACAAACTAAAGTAAATTCTCTACTCGTCTAGTGTTTGTACAAGTCTACTTAATATAATATCTTTATTTACTACAAGTCCTTGTACAAGGTATACATGTCTAGCTGACATCAGTGACATACAAATATAAAGAAAGCCGCTTGTTATGCAAAGCATTTCGGCTAAATTAGGTCAGTTTTATCCCAGGATGCGACCCACACCAGTCGATTAACACCCAAGTACCCATTTTGCTTATGGGTGAACATAGACAACCGGTGTAAGGAAACACGTCCAACGTTTCCACCCCTTCGCCGGGAATCGAACCCGGACCTCACCGTGTGAAGCGAGAGCTTTTGCCACCAGACCACAGGACACTGGCTGCCCCTGTCCCTGCCTCTTAATACTTAATACGCTTTCACTCATTGTGTCCAGAGCCCGGTCATATCTCAGAGTGGAAATACCTCCAAAGGTTCTTAAGAACCTTTGGAGGTATTTCCACTCTGAGATGTGTTAATCGTTATTACAGTTCAGAGAACGCTCTGACCTTATTTGCCCTAAATTTCCTCGTGAAGAGAAAGCTACGCTACTAAAGTAGCAAGAAAATGAGGACATAGCTAACGAATGTCATTATTTTTTTTAGAGATAACTGCAGAAAGTATCGTTACTTTGACGTTTCGCCTGTGGACAGGTTTCTACAGGCAACTGTGTCTTTTTCACCACTTGCTGTCTTTGCTTCATTTGTCCCCATTATTTTTAGGCAGAAAGAGACTCGATCCGAAGGAAAAAAAAAGACGAAGCGGCAGTGCACGACAATGAAGGAGAAATTATCTTGTGGATCGAGGCATGTCCTACAGATAGGCAACATAGAATTTGCAAAAATGGGGAGAAATCATAATGGGGAACAGCCACAAGTAGGATCCCTTGTTGCTGGTAATCTACGCGATCTAAATGGAATAAACAGCGACATTAGCCTGACAACACAACGATGCGACCATAGACAGATTCCGAAGGCACCGGAGACATTCTGAATAATTTGGATGAATTAATGTTGTGGCAGATGGTTACTTCTGATTAATAACTAGAAATTCGCATCCATAACATATTAGAAAATAAACGAAAAGAAAAATGTATAACAAATATACAGGAATACACATAAAACAATAAGTCCACTATTCCAGGGCAAGAAAATAAATTTGGCACTTGACTGTTGAAAGGGAGAGGGAACACACAATGAATACTCACCGAAGAAAATCAAGGCTCCATCTTTTTTATACTAAACAATCTTAGGAAAGCCCACAATGTGGTACTACAATATTCTGCATGATTGTGAGAAGAAAAGGTATTTGTTTCCATGTCACATTCCATCACACAGGATAGGATGCGTACACGAAACAATGAAATCCGGCAAACTGGGAGACTTCTTCGCAGCAGCGAGATACCGTGCGGCACTCCACTATGAGTTCATTATCTACGCCAGCTCCAGAGGTTTGCTCCTGGTTATTCAGGAATTGGAAGAAGGAGGCTGAAAGGTAAAAATAAACGCACAATGGGTACTCACCGAAGTAGGCCAGGGCTCCCTCTGCCTGCTCAGGGCTCAGAGCCTCCGCTTCCTCCTCCTTCAGCGCAGGGAAGCTCACACCCCAGTCAGCGTTGTCGTAACCTGAGACACCAAGTAAATAGGCGTAAGTAAACACTAATCAATGGAACACACGAATCAAGGAAGGTTAATGAAACAATGTAGCTCCTGTGGTTAATATCAGTTGTTCTATCGTAAGATGTGTAATCTATATTTCGTCCTTACACTGAATCCGTCATCAACAGTTTCTTGAAGACGGCCTCAGTGTGAAACAAACAAGATACAGTACTTATCTCCTGCTTTATGTTTAGGAGTGGGATCGTTTTGTTGTGAAAGTCATAAACACTGAAGTGGATCCACTGGCCCATACTAGTCCTACACGCAACCAAGCTTTCTCATGTTGGCCTATCCACTCCTGTCTTGCCTACCCAACTTTAAATCTACCCACACATTATCACAAGACAGGTAGCAGAGTCAACAGGTATTATTTTGTAGCTCAGTACTTGTAACACATCAGTATTAACTACCTGATGGTTTATCTTGCCTTCTATTCAAATATTATATTAATGAATGTATGGGTAAGCGCTAAACCCGAAAGACATATAGACAGGCAAATAGGGAGAGAGACAGAGAGAGAAAGAGAGAGAAAGGACAGCTTTAAAAATTCCTATCACAAACTCTAAATTTGTCCAGCCTTAACAACCGTGTTCTGGAGACGATGCGAAACGGATTTTCTCTCTTTCTTTATCTCTCTCTCTCTCTCTCTCTCTCTCTCTCTCTCTCTCTCTCTCTCTCTCTCTCTGACATGTTAAAACATATAGATGTGATGAATATTAACAAATCAACCAGGTCAAACGAATTACCAACCAGAATCATTTAGTGCCAGACTCAGGTTACCAAAAAAAAAAAAAAAAAAAATTGACCAGGAAAAGATACATCAACAGGAAAAGTATTTACTGTTTGCAGTAATTTACTGCAACAACGTTTCGCTCTGTGTATAGTTTTTTTTTTCCTTACTGATTAAGCTTTACGCACATACTGTAGGCAGAATGCTACTATCTCTGCCCACTGACATTCATCTTGGGGAAACTGAAGGAAAAACATTAAAGACAAATGTCATGAAGTTTTTGGAAGATAACCGAAGCTCAAAAATGATTTCACAACAAAACAAAAAACAATAATTATGCCCAACCAATTTTATTAGAATCTTGAATACGTACAAAACCTGTGAGGCAAAAGTTCCCGCAAAAGTAGAATGTCTGGATTTCCAGAAATCCTTTGATAAATTCCCGTATTTCTTGAATGTAGTAAAGCGAATAACTCGGGTGAGTTATTGAGGCTCGATCATGTGCCGGCCGTCGCTGTCAACAACTGCACTAGTTTAGTGTGTGGTTGATATCGTGCTGCATTAAGAGGTGGGCATGAAGGTCAGCTTTACTTTTATCGCTGAAATGAGAACACAGCGAATGTTTGGTGTCAGTCCGCGCCAGGCCAAAAGCCAGCAGGAGAGTGCAGAAATACAACCTCTGACCTATCCTGTGTGGGGTGTCTAACGAGGAAAAAACAGTGCGCGCTTCGCTGAGATTTTTAAGAACATAAGAATGGAGGAACACTGCAGTAGGCCTAGTGGCTCAAACTTGGCCCTTCTCTAAACAAACCATTCCCACCAACGCACATGCATAGATGCAGTGACGGCAAAGCGCAAAATACGAAAGTCTGACTAAACTTACAATCCTGCGTCTGCTAACTGCGGCCCAGTTTTTGACCAGACTAGCTAGTGGTAAGATGAACATCGACCCTGGATCAATGATTGCATCGTCAGGGAGTGGCTCTGAATCGATTTCTGGTTGCTTCATAAAAAATGTTAAAACAGAGTTTGTCCTTACAGTGCAAGGACTAGCGGAGGCTCGATCCTCCGTCTAATAATAAGCTGAATCCTCCAGAGCATCGTCTCTAGATCCAATCTTTTTTTTTTTACGTGCTACAAAATTGATCAGGAAATGTGCCTAACTTTTAAAAATGAAAAGTTGGCGGATGGCACGACTATAGGAGAACACGACAGTAGGAGAGCACAGCTGAAGAACACAAACACGATTGTACTAGAACACGACTGTAGAACACTAAAAAAATCTGTAGAACACGGCTCTTCTGTATACGATATACCCAATGGATGCCTGAAGGATGTTTTTGGGGGTCAACGCCCCCGCGGCTAGGTCCCAGGCCAGGCATTCCGGTGGAGTAAGGAATGGTTAAAGTCTTCACTGCTTTTTTGGAGATGCTGGTTCAAAAAAATCAAAGACAGAAATTAACATTATATGTTGATAAATGATATTAATCGTAAATTATGTTCTCCAAGACCTAAAACTTCCAAAAAGCCTCCTACAAAAACTACAACTTCCTGCAAGCCTCCTACAAAAACTACAACTTCCTGCAAGCCTCCTACAAAAACTACAACTTCCTGCAAGCCTCCTACAAAAACTACAACTTTCTGCAAGCCTCCTACAAGAACTACAACTTCCTGCAAGCCTCCTACAAGAACTACAACCTGCAAGCCTCCTACAAGAACCATAACTTTCTGCAAGCCTCCTACAAGAACTACAACTTCCTGCAAGCCTCCTACAAGAACTACAACTTCCTGCAAGCCTCCTACAAGAACTACAACTTCCTGCAAGCCTCCTACAAGAACTACAACTTCCTGCAAGCCTCCTACAAGAACCATAACTCTCTGCAAGCCTCCTACAAGAACTACAACTTCCTGCAAGCCTCCTACAAGAACTACAACTTCCTGCAAGCCTCCTACAAGAAATACAACTTCCTGCAAGCCTCTTACAAGAACCATAACTTCCTGCAAGCCTCCTACAAGAACTACCCCTTCCTGCAAGCCTCCTACAAGAAATACAACTTCCTGCAAGACTCCTACAAGAACCATAACTTTCTGCAAGCCTCCTACAAGAACCATAACTTCCTGCAAGCCTCCTACAAGAACCATAACTTTCTGCAAGCCTTCCTCAAGAACTAAACTACCTGCAAGCCTCCTACAAGAACCATAACTTTCTGCAAGCCTCCTACAAGAACTACAACTTCCTGCAAGCCTCCTACAAGAAATACAACTTCCTGCAAGCCTCCTACAAGAACCATAACTTTCTGCAAGCCTCCTACAGGAACTACCACTTCCTGCAAGCCTACAAGAACCACCACTTCCTGCAAGCCTCCTACAAGAACTACAACTTCCTGCAAGCCTCCTACAAGAACTACCACTTCCTGCAAGCCTCCTGCAAGAACCACCACTTCCTGCAAGCCTCCTACAAGAACTACATCTTCCTACAAGCCTCCTACAAGAACTACAACTTCCTGCAAGCCTCCTACAAGAACTACCACTTTCTGCAAGCCTCCTACAAGAACTACCACTTCCTGCAAGCCTCCTGCAAGAACCACCACTTAATGCAAGCCTCCTACAAGAACTACAACTTCCTGCAAGCCTCCTACAAGAACTACCACTTCCTGCAAGCCTCCTACAAGAACTACAACTTCCTGCAAGCCTCCTACAAGAACTACCACTTCCTGCAAGCCTCCTACAAGAACTACAACTTCCTGCAAGCCTCCTACAAGAACTACCACTTCCTGCAAGCCTCCTACAAGAACCATAACTTCCTGCAAGCCTCCTACAAGAAATACAACTTCCTGCAAGCCTCCTACAAGAAATACAACTTCCTGCAAGCCTCCTACAAGAACTACCCCTTCCTGCAAGCCTCCTACAAGAACCATAACTTTCTGCAAGCCTCCTACAAGAAATACAACTTCCTGCAAGCCTCCTACAAGAACCACCACTTCCTGCAAGCCTCCTACAAGAACTACCCCTTCCTGCAAGCCTCCTACAAGAAATACAACTTCCTGCAAGCCTCCTACAAGAAATACAACTTCCTGCAAGCCTCCTACAAGAAATGCAACTTCCTGCAAGCCTCCTACAAGAAATACAACTTCCTGCAAGCCTCCTACAAGAACCATAACTTCCTGCAAGCCTCCTACAAGAAATACAACTTCCTGCAAGCCTCCTACAAGAAATACAACTTCCTGCAAGCCTCCTACAAGAAATACAACTTCCTGCAAGCCTCCTACCAGAACTACAATTTCCTGCAAGCCTCCTACAAGAACTACCCCTTCCTGCAAGCCTCTTACAAGAACTACAACTATCTGCAAGCCTCCTGCAGGAACTACAACTTCCTGCAAGCCTCCTACAAGAACTACCACTTCCTGCAAGCCTACAAGAACCACCACTTCCTGCAAGCCTCCTACAAGAACTACAACTATCTGCAAGCCTCCTGCAGGAACTACAACTTCCTGCAAGCCTCCTACAAGAACTACCACTTCCTGCAAGCCTACAAGAACCACCACTTCCTGCAAGCCTCCTACAAGAACCATAACTTTCTGCAAGCCTTCCACAAGAACTACAACTACCTGCAAGCCTACAAGAACCACCACTTCCTGCAAGCCTACAAGAACCACCACTTCCTGCAAGCCTCCTACAAGAACCATAACTTTCTGCAAGCCTTCCACAAGAACTACAACTTCCTGCAAGCCTCCTACAAGAACTACCACTTCCTGCAAGCCTCCTGCAAGAACTCCCACTTCCTGCAAGCCTCCTATAAGAACTACCACTTCCTGCAAGCCTCCTACAAGAACTACAACTTCCTGAAAGCCTCCTACAAGAACTACAACTTCCTACAAGAACCATAACTTTCTGCAGGCCTTCCACAAGAACTACAACTTCCTGAAAGCCTCCTACAAGAACTACATCTTCCTGTAAGCCTCCTGCAAGAACTACCACTTCCTGCAAGCCTCCTACAAGAACTACATCTTCCTGCAAGCCTCCTACAAGAACTACCACTTCCTGAAAGCCTCCTACAAGAACTACAACTTCCTTCAAGCCTCCTACAAGAACTACAACTACCTGCATGCCTCCTACAAAAACTACAACTTCCTACAAGCCTCCTACAAGAAAGGTAGCCTAACATGTCATACCACCTTCCTCGTGTCTTCCCGGGAGAGTGATAAATTCTTCTTGAGCATCTCAAAAGAAAGAGAGAGAAAGAGAAGCCCAGTTAGTTGATAGTCCTTAAGTTATCTTGCAAGTGTTTAATAAAATGAAAATTAAATTTCTTTACTGCACTAGGTAAAATTAAATAAAAACTGGCTCATACGAATTACATTTTCACTTATCTTGATCCATTAACTGGGTCAAGATAAGTAAAACTGGATCAAAACTCATTGCCCCCTACTTTCTATGCACTGTTTGACACGTACTAGTTTAGCGCTTCCCGTGAATAGTAATAATAATAATAATAATAATAGTAATATTTATTGATGCACTATAAACGTTCGAAAATTCACAGGGTCTTGACAGGATCTTGACAAGATCCTGACAGGGTCTTGACAGGGGTCACGACCTATTCCAGCTGGTGCATTCCCACCACACTTCCCGTAAACATCGGAATTCTGGCTTAGTTCTGGAATCGTGCCACGGGAGGGCCAGGAATGCATGCCACATCCCACCGCAGTTAAAACCTCGCCCACACAGGCACCACAACCCTCACAATACAAAATTGGTTTACCAAAGCATTCGCCGTGCGTCTAGTTCCCAACAATATACGCAGATTATTAAAGGATAAGTTACATGGCGGTAGGGCTATCAAAGTTATTCTCTTATGTTGCGTATATTTAAGTTGCGTATATTTAAGTTGCGTATATTTAAGTTGTGTATATTTAAGTTGTGTATATTTAAGTTGTGTATATTTAAGTTGTGTATATTTAAGTTGCGTATATTTAAGTTGTGTATATTTAAGTTGCGTATATTTAAGTTGCGTATATTGAAGTTACGTATATTTAAGTTGCGTATATTTAAGTTGCGTATATTTAAGCTGCGTATATTTAAGTTGTGCATATTTAAGTTGCGTATATTTAAGTTGCGTATATTTAAGTTGTGTATATTTAAGTTGCGTATATTTAAGTTGTGTATATTTAAGTTGCGTATATTTAAGTTGCGTATATTTAAGTTGTGTATATTTAAGTTGCGTATATTTAAGTTGCGTATATTTAAGTTGCGTATATTTAAGCTGCGTATATTTAAGTTGTGTATATTTAAGTTGCGTATATTTAAGTTGCGTATATTTAAGTTGTGTATATTTAAGCTGCGTATATTTAAGTTGCGTATATTTAAGTTGCGTATATTTAAGTTGCGTATATTTAAGTTGTGTATATTTAAGCTGCGTATATTTAAGTTGCGTATATTTAAATTGTGTATATTTAAGCTGCGTATATTTAAGTTGCGTATATTTAAGGGTCAAGAGGAAGTATGACAGCAGAGTCGAGATACATACAAGAGATACATTACATATTTAGAGCACATGTGCAACAAATAGATATTTATATAACTGCAACTTTTCGACTACAAAGTTGGCGTCTTCATTCTCATACATAGATGATGTATGAGAATGAGACACATGTGCAACACTTGGGTATCTTTATTTTGGAAACGTTTCGCCAGCCAGTCCAATACAGAGATGAACGATGAAAGATAAGGACACCAAGTGTTGTACAAGTATCTCAATCATCAACTGTAGGTATCTGTATATCATTATTAAAAAGACACTAAATGTTTCATTCGCTGAAAACTAAAACATTATGTATGGCTCTGTGCAGGAAGTTCTCGTGTATATGAATGTTGTGGTAGGTCAGCCTGTGTATATGAATATTGTGGTAGGTCAGCCTGGGTATATGAATATTGTGGTAGGTCAGCCTGGGTATATGAATATTGTGGTAGGTCAGCCTGGGTATATGAATGTTGTGGTAGGTCAGCCTGTGTATATGAATATTGTGGTAGGTCAGCCTGGGTATATGAATATTGTGGTAGGTCAGCCTGGGTATATGAATGTTGTGGTAGGTCAGCCTGGGTATATGAATGTTGTGGTAGGTCAGCCTGGGTATATGAATGTTGTGGTAGGTCAGCCTGTGTATATGAATGTTGTGGTAGATCAGCCTGGGTATATGAATGTTGTGGTAGGTCAGCCTGGGTATATGAATGTTGTGGTAGGTCAGCCTGGGTATATGAATGTTGTGGTAGGTCAGCCTGGGTATATGAATGTTGTGGTAGGTCAGCCTGGGTATATGAATGTTGTGGTAGGTCAGCCTGGGTATATGAATGTTGTGGTAGGTCAGCCTGGGTATATGAATATTGTGGTAGGTCAGCCTGGGTATATGAATATTGTGGTAGGTCAGCCTGTGTATATGAATGTTGTGGTAGGTCAGCCTGGGTATATGAATATTGTGGTAGGTCAGCCTGGGTATATGAATGTTGTGGTAGGTCAGCCTGGGTATATGAATGTTGTGGTAGGTCAGCCTGGGTATATGAATATTGTGGTAGGTCAGCCTGGGTATATGAATATTGTGGTAGGTCAGCCTGGGTATATGAATGTTGCGGTAGGTCAGCCTGGGTATATGAATGTTGCGGTAGGTCAGCCTGTGTATATGAATGTTGTGGTAGGTCAGCCTGTGTATATGAATGTTGTGGTAGGTCAGCCTGTGTATATGAATGTTGTGGTAGGTCAGCCTGGGTATATGAATGTTGTGGTAGGTCAGCCTGTGTATATGAATGTTGTGGTAGGTCAGCCTGTGTATATGAATGTTGTGGTAGGTCAGCCTGGGTATATGAATGTTGTGGTAGGTCAGCCTGGGTATATGAATGTTGTGGTAGGTCAGCCTGTGTATATGAATGTTGTGGTAGGTCAGCCTGTGTATATGAATATTGTGGTAGGTCAGCCTGGGTATATGAATGTTGTGGTAGGTCAGCCTGTGTATATGAATGTTGTGGTAGGTCAGCCTGTGTATATGAGTGCTGTGGTAGGTCAGCCTGTGTATATGAGTGCTGTGGTAGGTCAGCCTGTGTATATGAGTGCTGTGGTAGGTCAGCCTGTGTATATGAATGTTGTGGTAGGTCAGCCTGTGTATATGAGTGCTGTGGTAGGTCAGCCTGTGTATATGAATATTGTGGTAGGTCAGCCTGGGTATATGAATATTGTGGTAGGTCAGCCTGGGTATATGAATATTGTGGTAGGTCAGCCTGGGTATATGAATGTTGCGGTAGGTCAGCCTGTGTATATGAATGTTGTGGTAGGTCAGCCTGGGTATATGAATATTGTGGTAGGTCAGCCTGGGTATATGAATATTGTGGTAGGTCAGCCTGGGTATATGAATATTGTGGTAGGTCAGCCTGGGTATATGAATATTGTGGTAGGTCAGCCTGGGTATATGAATATTGTGGTAGGTCAGCCTGGGTATATGAATATTGTGGTAGGTCAGCCTGTGTATATGAATATTGTGGTAGGTCAGCCTGGGTATATGAATATTGTGGTAGGTCAGCCTGTGTATATGAGTGCTGTGGTAGGTCAGCCTGTGTATATGAATGTTGTGGTAGGTCAGCCTGGGTATATGAATATTGTGGTAGGTCAGCCTGTGTATATGAATATTGTGGTAGGTCAGCCTGGGTATATGAATCTTGTGGTAGGTCAGCCTGTGTACATGAATGTTGTGGTAGGTCAGCCTGGGTATATGAATGTTGTGGTAGGTCAGCCTGTGTATATGAATATTGTGGTAGGTCAGCCTGGGTATATGAATGTTGTGGTAGGTCAGCCTGGGTATATGAATGTTGTGGTAGGTCAGCCTGGGTATATGAATGTTGTGGTAGGTCAGCCTGGGTATATGAATATTGTGGTAGGTCAGCCTGTGTATATGAATATTGTGGTAGGTCAGCCTGTGTATATGAATATTGTGGTAGGTCAGCCTGGGTATATGAGTGCTGTGGTAGGTCAGCCTGTGTATATGAGTGCTGTGGTAGGTCAGCCTGGGTATATGAGTGCTGTGGTAGGTCAGCCTGTGTATATGAATGTTGTGGTAGGTCAGCCTAGGTATATGAGTGCTGTGGTAGGTCAGCCTGGGTATATGAATGTTGCGGTAGGTCAGCCTGTGTATATGAATGTTGTGGTAGGTCAGCCTGGGTATATGAATGTTGCGGTAGGTCAGCCTGTGTATATGAATGTTGTGGTAGGTCAGCCTGTGTATATGAGTGCTGTGGTAGGTCAGCCTGTGTATATGAATGTTGTGGTAGGTCAGCCTGTGTATATGAGTGCTGTGGTAGGTCAGCCTGTGTATATGAATGTTGTGGTAGGTCAGCCTGGGTATATGAGTGCTGTGGTAGGTCAGCCTGGGTATATGAATGTTGTGGTAGGCCAGCCTGGGTATATGAATGTTGTGGTAGGTCAGCCTGGGTATAAGAGTGTTGTGGTAGGTCAGCCTGGGTATAAGAGTATTGTGGTAGGTCAGCCTGGGTATAAGAGTGTTGTGGTAGGTCAGCCTGGGTATAAGAGTGTTGTGGTAGGTCAGCCTGGGTATAAGAGTGTTGTGGTAGGTCAGCCTGGGTATAAGAGTGTTGTGGTAGGTCAGCCTGGGTATAAGAGTGTTGTGGTAGGATAGCCTGGGTATCAGGGTGTTGTGGTAGGTCAGCCTGAGTATAAATGTGTTGTGTATACGTCAGCCTGGGTATAAGAGTGTTGTGGTAGGTCAGCCTGGGTATAAGAGTGTTGTGGTAGGTCAGCCTGGGTATAAGAGTGTTGTGGTAGGTCAGCCTGGGTATAAGAGTGTTGTGGTAGGCCAGCCTGGGTATCAGGGTGTTGTGGTAGGTCAGCCTGAGTATAAATGTGTTGTGTATACGTCAGCCTGGGTATGATAATTCCCACGAAATTTAAATTCAAAATTTTATTTTCAAAACATTATACATAAATATATAATACTTGAAAAGCTCATCTCTTTACAAAAAGAATTATCTGGTCATTTAAATATAAAGTAATAAAATATTGAAAACGTCTCACTGAGATCAGGAAGAGCGAGTAATTCTACACTCAAATAGCAGGTAATTCCTCCCTCTGGAAAACTCGCATAACTGAAAGTGCCTATATTTAAAATCGCGATTTTAGTTACGTATATATAAATTTGGCGCGCGTTGCATCATCAAAAAGCAAAAATATTAGATCATAACAACAAGTGACGTATTATTCCAGTAACTTTCAGAGAAGTATTGATTGTGTATTTTGATTACATAGATTTAAATCAGGGAAGGGATTAAGAAAGTAGTGGATGAAGTAGATTTTGGATAGTAGTGGAAGAGGTATAGATATTGGTATGACGTACTGAGTTGGTATGAGTATTTATATAATTATGACTACAGTAGTCTGACATGACTTGTTAGATTCATAACACTCAACTTGGGATACACAACGGGAAAACAGAAACGCCTGCACTATCTTACCCGAGTCCTGAGACATTGTGACGGAATTCTCACTCTTGGGCACCACAAACCCCAGCGTCTCGACATTCAATAGTGAAGCCAAAGGTTTCTCGTAGCAGATGATGTTTGAAGCACCAATACATAGACGTTCCAAGAGCTAGCAAATTGTCGTTTTTTCACAACACAGGGTGTAGGAAGTCAAAGACCAATACCATGCGTTTCAGCATTCCACTAACACTTGTACGTCTACTAAAATTAAGCTTAGAAATAAATAATTCTCGGGGAGCTTTACTATTATTAATTTTTCTCTTAATCAGTGACAATTATACTCTGACATACTTGATAAAGACTTCACGAAAGCACGAACTATCTTGAATGCTTTCTAAAAAGAAATAAAGTTTGATATCGAATACAAGACACTCGAGCATTGACCTCAGTCACAGCAACAAAACGAGGTCAGGTAGAGACTTAAGCTTAAGAGGCTTCCCCAAGCGTCGATGGGAAGGTCACTTCTCCTGTAGATGTTGCTAGTATCATGCAGTATCATGCAGTTTTCCATTTCGTTCAGTTTGTTTAACTATTAATACAGAGACAATATTATTCATGTGTGCACTACGTGAAGAAGTTTGCTTGGCACCAACAAAGATGAAATCCCAACATATAGTGCGGCTAACTACCACAGTTCTGTAAACCACTCGAGCTTCGGGCCAACACGTAAGAATCACACAGGTACACAGTGTGACACTAGCGCCGTATTTTCATTCCCGATAGTGTCATACAGCTTCTGTAGTCCAATATGACATCAGAAAATTTTGTCTATCGGTAATGCGTCAAACATTTTTCAATTTTTTAATATGACACGAGAAAGTTAGTTCATCAGTACAGCGTCAAAAACTTTACAAAGGTATGCACTAAAATGAACTAGTATCACTTCATCAAGTGACACGACACCTCACTTTCAACTCATGTCAACAAACTTCCATAGTGTCTCCGGCACTAGTCTCCAGACCTGTGGTTACTTGGGCAAGAGAGAGAAAATGGTTTAATACACAAAACAAAAAAAGTAAAAAAAAAAAAAAGAATCACTCACAAATAAGCGGCTTTAGGCGCAAGGATAGGAGAATAAGGTCAAACAAGCAACAGTTCATTAATCATCGCGACCTCTAACATATAATCCTTGACCTTCAGTCAGCCTTCAACACGAAAAGAACTCGGCACCAATACAGACAAGAGAAGCAAATTATGCAGTGAGTATTAGAAAACTGTAACATACAGAATCTACACGTACTGCCATTTCTAGCAAATAAATTTTTTTTCCATCCAAGCTCTTCAAGGGGAAGTGATTTGATGCTGATGAAGGCTTTTCATTTCTCTGCTACGCTGTAACACCCAAACGGACTTGGCCCTTCACTATATACGTATATAAAAATATTATTCTCGAAGTCTTTGAAGCAGAGAATCGTATCTTGATGAACTACAGATGGAATTTACATAGTAACGAATACTCAAACTTGCATACACACTCAGGCAACTTGCAGAATGTGTGTTTGAGTGGCAGAGTATCGACTGAAGACTCTTGTAGTGAGTCGCGTGATACTTCCAGCTAGACGGAAAAACCTCGCTCGTGTAAATCTAACGTAAATATAAAAGCGAAAAATATGCTAAGAAAAATAATAAGCCTTTACTCATGCATGCATGCATACATAACATCGATGCCTACAATAAGAAAGAGTTCTTGGCAGCTGAATGATCTGAGCTTTACACACCAGTGTATTTGAAAGGGCCCACAGGAAACGTGTGGGCAAGTGTCCTCACATCTACTGCCCCTGTTCATCTAGCAATAAATATATATATATATATATATATATATATATATATATATATATATATATATATATATATATATATATATATATATATATATATATATATATATATATATACCAGAGTTAGACAATATCTATCAGTCGCACCTTAGAGGAAAAACAATGCTCAAGACAGGACAAGAACAATACTTTCCTCTCGTGACAACAACAGCTGACAATATACCTAGAGACGGTTTCGGGTTCAACGCCCCCGCGGCCCGGTCTGTGGCCAGTACGTCAGCTCGGCGAATATCAAATGAGTGTACATCAGCTAAGCGTACATCAGCTGAGCGTACATCAGTTGATTGTATAACAAGTGGCCGAACATCAGCTGACCGTACATCAGCTAAAACATTTCTCAAACAATTGAGAACACGTGTAATGTGTTGCTACACTATTCTATATAAATCACATTGGCGGAACACCCACAGTGTGAATAATTATCCTATTCTGTTTGAGAGCTACACTGTAGGAACATCCAACATGTTTGGCTATCCAATTCTAAATAATAGTTTCATGACGGGAACAAAAGCTAGCCATGTTTTCCAGGTCAAACTTCATCACATTGGAAGAGTTTTATGTATCGGATAATAAAGTACGTCAGACTTCAGTAGGGTGATGAGGATATCTTTATACCTTCCATTACGGGTTAAGGAGCAACTGCAGCTGCAAATGCTTCCTTCCAGCAGGGCTGTAGCCAATGTCAGATTAGCAACCAAACTGAATACATTTGGTATGTGCGAACAAAGGATCAGGACTACCCGAACACGAAGGCTTATAAACAAAGTGGCTAAATAATGCGAATATTGTGGGAAAATAAGAACACAAAGAAAACATTATCAGAACACGACGTGTATATACCAACACAGAATCACAACCCTATCCAAACACGATGGGTATATACAAACTCAAGACCGTATCTGAACATCATGTGTCCATAGGAACATAACAGTACCTTATCGGTACACAACGGGTATATATGAACACTGCGACAGGACTGGTTTGCACCGTAAAACACATTCTAAGGAAATCGCAGAAACACGCTTAAGGTTCCAAAAGTATGAAGATCTGTTAAAACATCTCTCTCTTATTTATCCCTCTCTTTATCTTGTCTCTTGTTCTCTTCTTTTTCCTCCGGTGTTCAATCTGTATTCACCAGCTGATAGGTTCTAATCATGTGTTCCTCTTTAGGTTCACCTGACACCACAGGTCCACGAGGGTGTTGTGGTCCCGGACACCCAACACCTGTCCATCAAACAGTGGCACTACATCCTCTGTGCTCAGCTTCCAGCTTGAAGTTGTCAATGGATTTTCTAGCCGAGGCGTTGACGGTGTCCTGGGAATTCTTCACAAGGAGGAACCTGTGACAGGTTGCAGCCTCACCTCCAGCTTCGTGACAACTTTAGGGGAACTGCCTAGGCACATGTACACGTGACGTCACTGCACCTACAGTTTCCCCTGGCTGCTGCTTGTGCACTAGCCACACGGTCGACCCTCCCCTCGCACTGCAACCTCTACGCCGACTTTACTGACACTAAACAGCCCGTGCGTCTCGAAACAGCATCCATAAGGGCGAACGTTGCAGCGTTCGGCGTGGGAAGAGGTAGGAGCTGTCGCCCCTACGACCCCAGGATCAATACGCTAGGTTGCATCACACCACGACGCTGGAGACCTCGTGCGGCGGCTGCTCCAACTACCGAATCAATATGGCCGTTGATTTTAAGGTTGCTTCTTAATTTTTGTCTCCAAATAATTATGAAATATGCACGAAAACTTCTGCAGTTAGCGTATGAATAGTCAACACATTAACACCATCCACTTTTTAGCCCCAAAACATAAAGGTGTCTTTTTTTTCATCCGTAGGAAAACTAAAGCATGCGAAAGCATACGTGTGGTTCCGTTGACTTAAAACACGGGTGGTCCTAACGCCAGAATTTATTAAGTGTTCGTTCCATTTTTTTCGTTCGAACCAGAAGCTTTCGTTCAAAACACAAGCCGGAAGGGACACACGTCTCGCCTGGGCTGTTAAGGCGTTTTCAATACTGGTTGATATCTTCAAGAAAAACAGTATTAAAAAAACACTTTTATGTGATTCAAACCTTCAAAAACGTCATATATATATATATATATATATATATATATATATATATATATATATATATATATATATATATATATATATATATATATATATATATATATATATATATATATATATATATATATATATATATATATATATATATACATATATATATATATATATATATATATATATATATATATATATATATATATAGAAAAAGGTTGGCATCATTTTTTCCCATCCCTGGAGGACGTTATACTATTAAATTTTCACGTGACGAATTTTTGTCAGAAATTGAAAATTGAAACACTAAGAGGAACTCTGCGTAAAAACCAACATTCTGAGAAAGAGGATAACGGTAAGAGAGAGAGAGGAAATTAAAGGAGATGAACCAAGCAGCCAGCAAGCAGGAAGGTGGTCAGTGGCTGCAGGTAACACTGGTGGTAGTGGTGGTAGGATGATTGGTGGTGGTGGTAGGTTGAGTGGTGGTGGTAGGATGAGTGGTGATGGTGGTAGGATGAGTGGTTGTGGTGGTGGTAGAATGAGTGGTGGTGGTGGTAGGATGAGTGATGTAGGATGAGTGGTGTAGGATGAGTGGTGGTAGGATGAGTGGTGGTAGGGTGAGTGATGGTAGGATGAGTGGTGGTAGGATGTGTGATGGTAGGGTGAGTGGGGGTAGGATGAGTGATGGTGGTAGGATGAGTGGTGGTAGGAAGAGTAGTGGTAGGATGAGTGATGGTAGGATGAGTGGTGGTAGGGTGAGTGGTGGTGGTGGGATGTGTGATGGTAGGGTGGGTGGGGGTAGGGTGAGTGGTGGTGGTAGGATGAGTGGTGGTAGGATGAGTGGTGGTAGGATGAGTGGTGGTAGGATGAGTGGTGGTAGGATGAGTGGTGGTAGGGTGAGTGGTGGTAGGATGAGTGGTGGTAGGGTGAGTGGTGGCGGCGGCGAGTACTGGGCGCTGGAGCACTCCCTTACATTACGTAACAATGTCAGTAAATATTCTAGCCAAGAGACAGAGGAATACTGAAGAAGAGAGAGACGAGGAAAAGGTGTGAAGCTTGGCATGGAAGACGAAACATGAGAATAGACCCTAAAAATAATAAGAAACAAATAAGAAAATAGGAGAAAAGATAGACGAAGGCAGAAAAAAAAGCTGACAATAAGGAAAGGGAGTAAGATAGGAAGAACAGACAGGAGAGAGGAGAGAGAGAGATACAAGTACCACCATAAACTTGCATCATAGCCTCATATTCTACAACAAATCTTAAGAAGTTGCCTTCACCGAAGAACGTTATTTTCCACACGATCTTCCTGTTTGCACTGAACTGAGGAGACCCAGGCCAGGGTAAGTAAGTAAGTTTATTCAGGTATACACAAATACAGTTACATAGAATTATCATACATAGCAGCATATGTGTAGAGAACCTAGGATAACCCAAAAGAGTCAGACAGAGTGACTTATTTCCATTGGGGTCCTTTGAGTATGAGTGTAAGAGTAGTGTGAGAGTGAGTCTAGGGCAAGTTGTGAGTGTGACTGTGAATATGACACGAGTTATGAGTGTGAGAGTGAGTTTAGGGTGAGCTGCGAGTGTGACAGCTAGTCTGAGGCGAGTTGTGTTACTGAAAAATGAGTTTTTTGAGAGTTGAGAGGCTAAAGAAGAGAACAGGACGAGTAGAGTGATAAATACAATAAAACAGAAGAATAAGTAGAGTTATATGTGAAGGCACAACTCTTTGCAGAATTTAAAGATGAAATAAAAATCAAACAAAAGGTGAAGAGAGTGAGTAATGGCAGGGAAGGGAGAGCTGGACGCAATAGAATGAGAGTGAAAGAATATACGAGGCAGGTGAACGAGAGGCAGAGGGAGAATTTATTTTGCTGAGTTAACCGAAGAAGGTTCTAGGGACGTGGTTGAGTACAGGGAGAGAGAGACAGAGACAGAGAAAAAGATAGAGAAAGAGATAAAAAGAGAGAAAAAGATAGTGTGACAGAGAGAGAGAGAGAGAGAGAGAGAGAGAGAGAGAGAGAGAGAGAGAGAGAGAGAGAGAGAGATGGCAATACCGGTGCAGTAGTAAGGATGAATGGGTGTTGGCACCTGGGAAAGAAGTTGATATCCTTGAGGTGAAATTTGACGCCAAACTGATCATGAAGAACCACGTTGTAAATCTTGCAAACAAGGCAGCCAGGCAGCTTACAGCACTTTGCCGTATCTCGCATCTGCTTGACAGTAGGGGTTGCAAGATTTATACGAGGCAAGTACGCTCACACCTTGAGTATGCTCCACTTTCTTTGTTTGCCTGCCCCACCCCCCCTTCTCATCTGCGACTGCTTGACAGAGTAGAGAACAGAGCAAGACGTCTCATCTCTCGCAGGGACCAATCTTGGATAGATCTGCCATTTCAGCAGAGCCTGCAACACAGGAGGAATGTGGGTGGCCTTACTGTTATGTACAAGGCCAATATTGTCAAAGTACCACACTTGGATCCACTTCGAGGACAGCGTGAAGGAAGCTTTTATACCACAAGACGGGCAGAAAGCAGCAACTTCACTCTGGCTGTACCCTTCTCCAGAACATCACTCCATCTGAGATCATTTATCTCCAGGATAACTCGAGTATTACCTGGAGTTTACCTGGAGAGAGTTCCGGAGGTCAACGCCCCCGCGGCCCGGTCTGTGACCAGGCCTCCTGGTGGATCAGAGCCTGATCAACCAGGCTGTTACTGTTGGCTGCACGCAAACCAACGTACGAGCCACAGCCCGGCTGGTCAGGAACCGACTTTAGGTATGGAACACATTCGTATAGCATTATGATGTTAACGAGATAAAGTCAGTTGATCAAATGAAAATGCTGCACCATAGATGGCTCCAACTTCATCCTGTTCCCTACCTGTTTACCTGGAGTTTACCTGAAGAGAGTTCCGGGGGTCAACGCTCCCGCGGCCCGGTCTGTGACCAGGCCTCCTGGTGGATCAGAGCCTGATCAACCAGGCTGTTGCTGCTGGCTGCACGCAAACCAACGTACGAGCCACAGCCCGGCTGATCAGGAACTGACTTTAGGTGCTTGTCCAGTGCCAGCTTGAAGACTGCCAGGGGTCTGTTGGTAATCGCCCTTATGTGTGCTGGGAGGCAGTTGAACAGTCTCGGGCCCCTGACACTTATTGTATGGTCTCTTAACGTGCTAGTGACACCCCTGCTTTTCATTGGGGGGATGGTGCATCGTCTGCCAAGTCTTTTGCTTTCGTAGTGAGTGATTTTCGTGTGCAAGTTCGGTACTAGTCCCTCTAGGATTTTCCAGGTGTATATAATCATGTATCTCTCCCTCCTGCGTTCCAGGGAATACAGGTTTAGGAACCTCAAGCGCTTCCAGTAATTGAGGTGTTTTATCTCCGTTATGCGCGCCGTGAAAGTTCTCTGTACATTCTCTAGGTCGGCAATTTCACCTGCCTTGAAAGGTGCTGTTAGTGTGCAGCAATACTCCAGCCTAGATAGAACAAGTGACCTGAAGAGTGTCATCATGTAAGTCTCATAATAAAAATGCTTTCAAATGAGCTGATGTAGGTAACAGCTCTTAGCTTGTCAATAAAGTTAGGAACCTTTAACCTGTAAATAGCTTGTCAATAAAGTTAGGAACCTTTAACCTGTAAATAGCTTGTCAATAAAGCTAGGGATCCTTAACCTAATCTTGTCAAACCCTGTGTAAAAAAAGAGAGAAAAAGATAGAGAGAGAGAGAATTATAAGAGACTTTACTACAATAACTCAATAACTCTACGAGCTTAATTTCACACAAACAGATGGCGCTACAATAAAACACTGCGAGTTTATTTTCCTTCGATGAACTCTTCAACATCACGCCCTCAGCCTCCACCAAAGTTAATTGACATTTTCTCATGGGTAGCATCCTCACACGTCTTTAAAACTGCAAATGTGAGAACTCCGCAGAGGTATTTTTTTTCCCCTCAGTCCACCCTCCTCTTTCTTTACGTTACGTTCTCCAAGAATTTTTCCTCTCTGATTGCCTTTACGATACTAGTAAGGATATCAAAACCTTTTCTTACTATACACTATGTTGTAAATAACAAAAAAGGCACAATACCGTGACTAGAACGATACACAAATAACCCGCACATAGAAGAGAGGAGCTTACGACGACGTTTCGGTCCGACTTGGACCATTTACAAACTACTACTACTACTACTACTACTACTACCACCACTACCTCTTCCTGCCTATATATACCCGTCCTGCTCTACTTCTCGTTAGTGTGACTTTGTAAATGGTCCAAGTCGGACCGAAACGTCGTCGTAAGCTTCTCTCCACTATGTTGTGATCATTTGTTTTGAATGGGGTGTAAAGCCTAGCTGAGGTAGGTTACTGAACTGCTTATCGTCTGATGAATGCCAGTCATGAGACACTGTAGTTTCCTGACGAATAGATCACCACCTTGCTAATATTCCTACCCGTCTTCCCGCTTCCTCATTTTCCCCTTGCTTTCTTTCGTCTTCATACTTATTTTCCTCTCTCATTTCTGCCCTCCCTTCTCTTTCTCATTTGAGTAAATACATGTGCATCCGCACACCTGTATTTTACCACTCTTGTACCCAGCCTAAGCCATCACAGCAGGTACGGTGCTTGAGTTTCAAATTGACTTTGACGAACTGCACCTCAAGAGTGGGTATTCTCGATTTTCACTCACCCTTTCATCTGTTTTACTCTTATTAATTTATTTATTTTTTTTTAGTTCCCACGGACAAAAAGAACAATTGGACACATCCAGCTGGGAACGCTCAGCAGGGGAAACTCAACTGGGAAGATTCAGCTGTGAAAATCCTTTTATCTTCCCTGAGATGAGCACGTAACTCAATTATCGTGTTATGAAAGAAGTACCTCATTGTACTAGGAGCTGGGGAAAAGGGAGGAGTGGACACTCCCATCAAGGAACTTTAAACTGGGGATAGCCTCTCCCATCTTCCCATCTGGGCACCGGGAGTGTTGGGTGGACTCGTCCATATGGATACTGGGAACTGGAGGGAAGCCTCTCCCGTCCGCGTTCTGGTAACTGGGGATGGGGGGGTAGCCTCTCCTATCTGTCTACTGGGAACTGGGAAGTTAGACCCTCTCATCTGGGTTCTGGATAATGGGGAGTAGTCTCTCATATTTGGGATTAATAATCCAGTCTTCTTTGGTTACTATATGCAAAATATTTAAATTCTCAATACAAATTATTCATAAGTGCCAATTATAACAAAAAAATTATATAGTTTACCTAAATAAAGAACTAAATTAAATAACCCCACCAATGAAACTTTTATTAAGTTACTCCTAGATACTTAAAAGAAAACGATTCATAAAATACAATTAAAGAAAACGAAGATTTAGTGGGTGACTAAAGTAAAAGTTCCCAACACCCACACAAAAGCCTAATGGAAAAAGACCTCTAAGAAAACTTGGCTTGACAATGGTCCATGATGGACCGAAACGTCGTTACAAGTTTCTTCTTGTAAGTGCGGGTTCTTAACTCGGTTGATAGCGCACTCAGCTCACACACTGAGGTCCGTGGTTCGATCCCCGGTATGGGTGAAAACATTTGGGCGTTTCCTTAAGATGCCTGCTGTCCCTGTTCACCTAGCGGTAAGTAGGTACCTGGGTGTTAGCTAACTGGTGTGGGTCGCATCCTGATGACAGAATTAACCTAATTTGCTCGAATGCTCTGCATAACCGGGGGCTTTCAAAAGAGTAAGTAATTGATGTGAGCTATTGTCTGTATACGTTGTATCATGTACTTGTAGAAATAAAGATTATTATTATTATTATTTACAACAGAGCAAGCTTTTACTATACAACGTTTCGCTTAAAGGAAGACAGAGTAGTGAGAGAGGTCTAAAAAAAATCTGGCTTGGTAACGTGCATAACATACGATAATAAAGGTATTAAAGCTGAGCATTGGGTAGCTTTAAGAATTTGTTGGATAAATATTTGAGCTGAGAGAGGAAGTGGATTTAACAAGGACCCGCCATGTATGGGCCAGTAGACCTGCTGCAGTGTCCCTCCATTTTTATGGTCTTACGTAGGTGTTACATCCTTGTTTCATTTTTCGCCGGAAACATCCATTTGCTGCACTGACAAGTGCAGTAACGAGCCAATTTTTGAAAAGCCTGATAACTTTGGCAGATTATTTTTAAATATAACTTTACTGTACCTCCCAAAAGACAGCACATGTCCAGAAAAACAATATTAAAAACTTATTTTATCCGAAAACCTAAAAGCTATAAAGGAATAGCTACACCAAGAGGTGTATTAAGTATATATATATATATATATATATATATATATATATATATATATATATATATATATATATATATATATATATATATATATATATATATATATATATACCTGAAATATAGGGGGTGGTAGGAGAAAATTCTCAAACAGCTTCAGGGGGAACCTTGAGTTTTCCCTGAAGCAAGTTTATTCTTTTCTCTGAGGATGAGGGTCCCTATGATCGTTCTAGAGGTGGTACCTCCCTATATTTTATATATATATATATATATATATATATATATATATATATATATATATATATATATATATATATATATATATATATATATATATATATATATATATATATATATATATATATATATATATATATTGGCAGTTTAATTCTTAACTATGTTGTGGATTAAAAGTATACTTTATGGTTAGTAACAAATTTTAAACTTAAATACAAGTATGCGTAATATAGAAATAGAAATACATTAGCAAGGAAGTGAATGTCAGTTTCTCAGAATTTACAAAATGTTAACTGAAACTTACCAGAAAATTCAGTAACAGTGTCAGCTCGTAGGATATAACGAGGGATCTGCTCTTGTACCAGACTTATGAGTTCCACTTCGGCCACATTGTCCCCAGTACACACATCTGAAATACAGCTCAATTTTAACTAGATGCGAATGCAAAAATTACCCTTACAATTATTGATCTAAAACTAAAAGATTCAATCAATAACAAAAAAAAATCACAATACGGCTCTAGAGCAAAGCTTTGTCACAATATTCCACATCAGCTGCTTTTGTTACTAATAAATAAAAAAAAACAATATATATTTCGGTTGCACAGTCTGTTGACGAGGATTCTTGTATGAAATCGAAATATTTATTATTTGTTTCTATTTTTTAATCTTGACTAGATGAGAACAATGAAAACTTTGATATGGCACAGTGACAAAGTTGCCTAATTATTAGTGCAGTGCCATACAACATTATCGGGTATTGTTTGTAATACGCTTCTCAAGACATAAAATTATAATGATTACATAGAGGAAGACACTGTGCAGCGATTAGTGTAATAAATTATTTATTAGTGTAATAATTTTATTCCCTTATATATTGGTATATCATTTTCTCCAGTGTAATTGCCCTTATATTTTAATTACTAATGAGTTAGGGATTATACGGAGAGAGAGAGTTAACAGGAAGTAAACAGAAAGTTAGCATTCTTGGTATGACATTAATGTGTACAAATAAAATTAAAGTGATTACTCCATTCACGCAAGCCACACACACACACACACACACACACACACACACACACACACACACACACACACACACACACACACACACACACCTCACTGAAGAAGGTTCAGCACAGGGTGAAATCCTCCAGTCATTGAGACAACATGTTTATCTACATAACGAGTAAGGTGAGGAGTATAAGTCGATGATCTTTTCATCATAACATAACATGACTGATCTCACTGAGACAATTAAGATATTGCATTAGTCTGATAACATAAACTCAGACCACTTCAAGCCTGCGAAGCCACAATGCATAGGAAACAGGAAATTCTTCTCTCCACAGAGAATTACACAATTATATAACTGTCTACCCTGCGAAGCCCCTCAAAGCAAATGTGTGACAGCTTAAAATACATAAGAAAAAGTCATCAGGCAAAACCGGGAAAGCCTTCGCAGGCTACTGGCTTCTTCCTGTCTCCAATAAGACACAGACGTGAGCAAACCTTGTGAGTTTATATAGTATCCCTACGATCTTGAATTATTACTCGTTTTCTATGACTTTATCAGCTATCGCAGAGAACGAAACAATTTAACCCCGAACTAAAGTACTTTTTTATTACGTATTAACTATATGATAAAGCGAAAATGCACCAAGTTTAAGTATAGAAGTGAGATGAAAAATTAATAATCCTCCAAGGTTACTTGAAAGATTATTAAACACGGGATAATAACCAACCAACCCACCCACATACACACACACACACATACACAAAGTCATGGAGAAGATTATCAGGAGGAGAGTGGTGGAGCACCTGGAACGCAACAAGATTATAAACGACAGCCAGCACGGATTCATGGAAGGCAAATCCTGTGTCACAAACCTTCTGGAGTTCTATGACAAAGTTACAGAAGTACGACACGAGAGAGAGGGGTGGGTTGATTGCATTTTCTTGGACTGCAAGAAGGCCTTCTACACAGTTCCTCACAAGCGACTAGTGCAGAAACTTGAGGATCAGGCGCGTATAACAGGAAGGGCACTGCAATGGATCAGGGAATACCTGACAGGGAGGCAACAAGTCATGGTACGGGACGAGGTATCACAGTGGGCACCTGTGACGAGCGGGATCCCACAGGGGTCGGTCCTAGGACCAGTGCTATTTCTGGTATATGTGAATGACATGATGGAAGGGATAGACTCAGAGGTGTCCCTGTTCGCAGATGATGGGAAATTAATGAGGAGAATCAAATCAGATGAGGACAAGACAGAACTTCAAAGAGACCTGGACAGGCTGAACACGTGGTCCAGAAACTGGCTTCTTGAATTCAGCCCTGCCAAATGCAAAGTCATGAAGATCGGAAAAGGGCAAAGAAAACCGCAGACAGAGTATAGTCTAGGTGGCTAAGGACTGCGAACCTCGCTCAAGGAGAAAGATCCTGGGGTGACCATGTCTCCGGAGGCACACATCAACCAGATAACTGCTGCAACATACGGGCGCCTGGCAAACCTGAGAATAGCGTTCCGATGCCTTAGTAAGGAATCGTTCAAGACACTGTACACTGTGTGCATCAGGCTCAAACTGGAGTATGCAGCACCAGTTTGGAACCCACACCTGGTCAAACATGTCAAGAAATTAGAGAAAGTGCAAAGGTTTGCAACAAGGTTAGTTCCAGAGCTAAGGGGAATGTCCTACAAAGAAAGGTTAAGGGAATTCGGCCTGACGACACTGGAGGACAGGAGGGTTAGGGGAGACATGATAACATACAAAATACTGAGTGGAATAGACAAGGTGGACAGAGACTGGATGTTCCAGAGAGGGGACACAGAAACAAGGGCTCACAATTGGAAGTTGAAGACCCAGATGAGTCAAAGGGATGTTAGGAAGTATTTCTTCAGTCACAGTAGTTAGGAAGTAGAATAGCCTAGCAAGTGAGGTAGTGGAGGCAGGAACCATACATAGCTTTAAGATGAGGTATGATATAGCTCATGGAGCAGGGAGAGGACCTAGTAGCACTCAGTGAAGAGGCGGGGCCAGGAGCTGAGTCTCGACCCCTGCAACCACAATTAGATGAGTACAATTAGGTGAGTACACATACACAACAGCACTGTGCCTATTTGTACTGGGGTTCAGATCCTTACCCAGGATGTGACCCACAACAGTTCTGCCATGCATTTGAGTCAATATGAGAGGGAATACACCATCTACAATCCTACCATGCTGGTGTCTGGCTTTTGACACGAGCATATATCAAAATGACTCTAATGGAGTTGAGGGCATTTATGGATGATAGAGAATCACCTATAATTAAGGTTTCAACCTAATATACACGGTCAAATTCGAGTGCAAGGAGTATAACAAGCTGTTTCTTTTGAAGGGTTAGGATCAATTGTTGATTCGTACTCCAATTGCTTTATAGGAGTCACCACTACATAACAACGACACAACTTACTAATGGGTAGGTGAACAGTAATCAACATATATAATTTTTAAGAGTTCTGAGTGACTAAGGTATCATTACAAGTCAAGGCATCATGCTTGGCATTAAAACGAAGCCTTGACTGGGATCTAATAAGTTGGTAGGTAAGACACATAGGCAACAGTTAGGCAACTTTATTCCGAAACGTTTCGCCTACACAGTAGGCTTCTTCAGTCGAATACAGAAAGTAGGCTGGAACAGTAGAGATGTGAAGACGATGTAATCAGTCCATCACCCTTGAAGTCGTAGAATTTGAGGTTATCAGTCCCTCGGCCTGGAGAAGTTCAGTTTCATAGTTCCTGACTATGGAACTGAACTTCTCCAGGCCGAGGGACTGACAACCTCAAATTCTACGACTTCAAGGGTGATGGACTGATTACATCGTCTTCACATCTCTACTGTTCCAGCCTACTTTCTGTATTCGACTGAAGAAGCCTACTGTGTAGGCGAAACGTTTCGGAATAAAGTTGCCTAACTGTTGCCTATGTGTCTTACCTACCAACCTGTCGGTATTGTATACCATTTTGATGTTCATCTAATAAGTTAGTGAGGGAAGAGAGAGGAATAGTGATCTGGAAATTGTTAATTTCCCATGATATAGGAAAGTGTTGCTGTTGCAGATTTATTCGGACATCAGTTCCAGTTTTTAAGATTCGTTTGGAGATGTAATGAATAAAGTTTAGTGGGCTCCAGTGCAAGAGTTCTGATAGATTTGCCTGAGTACATTAACACTAAGATGGCATTTCTTTCAGTGGCCCGATCCCATATACTTGGAACATCAAATTCTTTCCTCATGTTTGTTATTTTAATCGTACATGGACATCGTAGGATCTCACAGATTTCACCACAAGCTCATGTAATCCTAATTAAATGTAAACCTTGCTATTGGAACTACTGTACTCTCACACCCTGCGTCAGTATGCTGGTAAACGAAAATAAAATCATAAATTCATAACCAACTCACTCAAATATGTTCAAGAAAGATTAATGTATTTTACCCACAGTGGCATTTTACCGGCCATTCTGGAAAAAAAAAACATATATTTGTCTAAATTCACCCATACCTTGCTAAAATATTGGGTATTATAAATAACTTATAATCTCGCGTAAGATACAATGTCAAGTCTTGTGACTGAAATCACGTGTGTATAAATAATTTATTACAACTGTTACAAAATCATTAACTGGTAGATAGTTCATTACCACTGTAACTTTCTTAGTCCTCAGAACTCTGGGATCCAGTCCCTGGGCCCAGTAAGTGCCTTTGAAATGTTTTGACTACCGCCCCCAGGATGGGTGTCAGGCGCATAATAAAGACATCAAACATACTAATCTGTACTTGACTTTACACGGGACAAAATAATTACGGGCATAAAACACAAGAGGCGCAGCATGACTCACAAGGGTTTAGCGCTTATTTTCTTTAATATAATAATAATAATTATACACACAAGCAAATACAATGACCTCATATTGTATGTAATCTCCATTACTGTTATGCCATAACACTAACATTCCTGAGATGAATGACACAGATGCACTGTATGCCTTTAACAACAACGTCTCGCCCACACAGTGAGTTTATGCAATCCTCACTGACGTGGTGGTCGAAACGTTGTCGTTGGGTAAAAGTACGTTTATCCTAAATGTTATATACTCCACTTTCTCGCTGTATACATATTACAATTCCATTAACATTCCTTCTAGCTGGTTTCCCCCTTCCTCTGTGACCTCACATTATATCCATCTGTGAACTGCTGACTGGTAACGTGAATCTGCACATAAACATCTACTCTGTCTGATATCATCATTTAGTATGTTCCTTAATAATGAGCGAAATCACGAAAGCTAATGGAATACTATTTTTCATTATGATTATATTGCGTATTAGGATATCACCTGTTTCGTGTGATTTTATTGCACATCATTTAGTATTGGTCAGCTGCCGATCGTAGGGAAATAGAAAAGTTCGGTATTAGTTCCAAGACTCAGCGATAAAACTTAAAATCTCGTGTTCGTTTTGTGTATTCGTCGATATTTATTATTGTTATTATTAATAATTCTGAGGAGGTGCTAAGTCCATGGGGATTATAAAGAGGCATTTCTTGTATAGGAAGACATGAAGTTATGCGTAAGCGAAGGAACACTATTAGGGAATTCCACATGACAGGACATGCCTGCATGATTAACAATGCATGACCAAAAGAATATACAGATATAAGCACATATATTGTAGCCTGATTACATATCTACCTCCTATACCCTTACCCACCCACACACACAAATGCTAGACCTCAACATCCGCAAAATGAGCGAAGAAATTGCAGTGTGTGGAACAAATACCGAATAGCGTCAGTGAAGCAAATACTCTGGGTAGCATTAAAAATGTAGTTAGATCAATATAAGTGTGTTCTCACCTATATGTACTTTCAGGGGTCGAGTCTCAGCTCCTCGTGTGTGTGTGTGTGTGTGTGTGTGTGTGTGTGTGTGTGTGTGTGTGTGTGTGTGTGTGTGTGTGTGTGTGTGTGTGTGTGTGTGTGTGTGTGTGTGTGTGCGTGCGTGTAGGAACTGCCCCCCACAGGCCAGTAGGCCTACTGCAGAGTGTCTCTCTTATGTGCTTATACTTCATGCACAAACCCAAATGAACAGCTTCAATGATAGGGGACGGAGGAGACTAACAGCCACACCCACATCACAACCAAAATAACCTCTCCCTCAACCCTCACAGCCTCTCCCTACCTCTCATCAGCCAGCAAGGCGTCACCCATATTCATTATCACAGATGCTCTGCTCTTTATTAACCCTTGTGACTTTGCAGTCTTTCCCTTTAACATCGGGGTGCTTATTGCACGCTACACTTTCTCTTATGCAACACACATGTGCAACAGTAGGTAACTTTATTCCGAAACGTTTATTTAGCAAGATCCGAGAGGACCTGCTTAATGAGGGTCGGAAAACATGCTGCAGTGCTCTTCTTTTATGCTCACAAATAATTCAGACTCTCGAGAGAAGACACTTTTGACGCACTTTTCATCCATCTTGGACTGTTATATACTGTGGCTCGATAATAGTTTAGAACGGACAAAAACTTCGCCCAAGTTTTCTTCTCCAAAATCCGGGTAACTTCAACTTATTTATGAACTGTTTCAACAATAGTATTGTAACTTCTATGCTCTCCTTATTTCTTTATAACGCATTGTACAAAAAAACATTACATAGATTTAATTAGCGAGTCTGACGCTTCTACAATGTCTCTGACCTTAGTGTTATGTTTGTCTGTTTGGATAGAATTTTCAGAGGGGCATGAAAAACTGATTTTAGGAGTGATATACCGTCCCCCAAACTTAGATAGGGACCAAGGGAAACTACTATGGGAGGAAATTGTTCAGGCCACATGGCACGATAATGTAGTAATTCTAGGAGACTTTAACTTTAGTCATGTTGATTGGAATTTCTTGACTGGGAATTTAGAATCATACGACTTCTTAGAAGTATTTCAGGATTGTTTTTTGAAGCAGTTTGTGACAGAACCTACAAGGGGAAATAACCTGCTTGACTTAGTTATGGCAAACAATGAATCCCTTGTTAATAATTTAGAAATTTCAGAGGAACTGGGTGCTAGCGACCACAAATCAATTACATTTAGCATTGAATGGAAGTACGATAGTAGCGATAACTCAGTAACAGTCCCAGATTTTCGCTTAGCAGATTACGATGGGCTTAGAGAACACTTATCATCTGTTGACTGGGGTAACGAAGAGAGCTATCAATATGACAGTTTTCTGAACACTATACATGCTGCTCAAAGAGCGTTTATTCCATATAAAGAAATTAGATCAAATAGAAATGACCCAAAATGGATGAATAATAGGCTCAAATATCTACTAGGGCATAAGAAAGGAATTTATAGGCGTATCAAAAGAGGTGAGGGTCATCTTATGAATCAGTATATTGACAATAAGAGGGACATTAAAAAGGGGATAAGAAAAGCTAAAAGGGACTATGAAATTAAAGTTGCTAGGGATTCTAAAACTAACCCAAAAAGTTTTTTCCAGGTCTATAGAACAAAAGTTAGAGATAAGATAGGTCCCCCTAAAAATAACTATGGGCACCTTACTGACAAAGAGAATGAAATGTGCCTGATTTTAAATAATTATTTTCTCTCAGTTTTTACACAGGAAGACACTAACAATATTCCAGTAATTAATTTTTACAGTGGGCTAGAAGAAGATAAATTATTAGGTAAGACACATATGCAACAGTTAGGTATCTTTATTATGAAACGTTTCGCCTACACGGTAGGCTTCTTCAGTCGAGTACAGAAAAGTTGATAGAAGCAGATGATACTTGAAGACGATGTAATCAGTCCATCACCCTTAAAGTTTTGAGGTGGTCAGTCCCTCAGTCTGGAGAAGAGCATTGTTCCATAGTATGAAACAATATATTGTTTCATACTATGGAACAATGCTCTTCTCCAGACTGAGGGACTGACCACCTCAAAACTTTAAGGGTGATGGACTGATTACATCGTCTTCAAATATCATCTGCTTCTATCAACTTTTCTGTACTCGACTGAAGAAGCCTACCGTGTAGGCGAAACGTTTCATAATAAAGATACCTAACTGTTGCATATGTGTCTTACCTAACAACCTGTCGGTATTTTATACCATTTTAATGTTCAAGATAAATTATGTAACATCACAGTCACTAGTGAGATGGTTGTGAAGCAGATAGACAGACTGAAGCAAAATAAGTCGCCGGGTCCTGATGAGGTTTTTTCAAGGGTTCTTAAGGAATGCAAAATGGAACTCTGTGAACCATTAACTAATATTTTTAATTTATCTCTTCAAACAGATGTAGTGTGGAAGATGGCTAATGTAACTCCTATTTTTAAAACAGGGGACAAGTCGTTACCGTCAAATTACCGCCCAATAAGCCTGACCTCAATTGTAGGCAAATTACTAGAGTCAATTATAGCTGAGATTATAAGAAGCCATCTCGATAAGCATAGCTTGATTAATGATACTCAGCATGGATTCACAAGAGGCCGGTCTTGTCTAACTAATTTATTAACTTTCTTCAGTAAATTTAGCTTTTGAGGCTGTTGACCACAATAAAGAATTTGATATTATTTACTTAGATTTTAGTAAGGCTTTTGATAGAGTTCCGCACCATAGACTGTTAAAGAAAGTGGCAGCTCATGGCATTGGGGGAAAAGTGCTCTCGTGGATCGAGTCATGGCTCACTGACAGGAAGCAGAGTGTGTCCATAAATGGGGTTAAATCCGAATGGGGATCTGTAACAAGTGGCGTTCCACAGGGATCAGTCTTGGGCCCGTTGTTGTTTATAATATATATCAATGATCTTGATGAGGGAATTACTAGTGATATGAGCAAATTCGCCGATGACACAAAGATAGGTAGGATAATTGATTCAAACGTAGATGTTATGGAACTTCAGGAGGATTTAAACAAACTCTATTCTTGGTCAGAAAAGTGGCAGATGCAGTTCAATGTAGATAAATGCAAGGTTCTGAAGCTTGGGAGTGCCCATAACCCTAGTACTTATAAGTTAAATGATGTAGAACTTAGCCATACAGATTGCGAAAAGGACTTGGGGGTTATGGTGAGCAGCAACCTTAAACCAAGACAGCAATGCCTAAGCGTACGTAATAAGGCAAATAGATTACTGGGATTTATATCAAGAAGTGTAAGCAACAGAAGTCCAGAGAGTAAGACACATGTGCAACATCTGGGTATCTTTATTGTAGACGTTTCGCCATCCAGTGGCTTTATCAATACAAATTCTAGGACATAACTTGAAGACAGTAGAACTATGTACAGATGATGAGGTAATCAGGCCCTCAACCTAGGAGTAGGTGCGAACAGCACCATAGTCGACTATGGTGCTGTTCGCACCTACTCCTAGGTTGAGGGACTGATTACCTCATCTTCTGTACATAGTTCTACTGTCTTCAAGTTATGTCCTAGAATTTGTATTGATAAAGCCACTGGATGGCGAAACGTCTACAATAAAGATACCCAGATGTTGCACATGTGTCTTACTCTCATCTTGTCGGTATTATATACCATTCGTACACAGAAGTCCAGAGGTCATACTGCAGCTTTATACATCATTAGTAAGGCCTCACCTAGATTATGCAGCTCAGTTCTGGTCTTCGTATTACAAAATGGACATAAATTCGTTAGAAAACATTCAGCGTAGGATGACTAAATTAATACATAGCATTAGAAATCTTCCTTATGAAGAAAGACTGAAGACAAATTAGACACATGTGCAACTCTTGGGTATCTTTATTGAGGAAACGTTTCGCCACACAGTGGCTTCATCAGTCCATACAAAGGAGAATCTTGAAGAATAGGAGGAGAATGAGGTAATCAGTCCCTCAACCTTGAGTCGATGTGGTCAGTCCATCAAGATTGATGGACTGACCACATCGACTCAAGGTTGAGGGACTGATTACCTCATTCTCCTCCTATTCTTCAAGATTCTCCTTTGTATGGACTGATGAAGCCACTGTGTGGCGAAACGTTTCCTCAATAAAGATACCCAAGAGTTGCACATGTGTCTAATTTATCAACATGTCGGTTCTCTGAACCATTCATCTACAAAGACTGAAGACTCTTAAGTTACATTCACTTGTTAGACGAAGAATGAGGGGAGACCTGATCGAAGTGTATAAGTGGAAGATAGGTATTAATAAAGGGGATATTAATAAGGTCTTGAGGATGTCTCTCCAAGAGAGAACCCGCAGTAATGGATTTAAATTAGATAAGTTTAGATTTAGAAAGGACATAGGAAAGTACTGGTTTGGAAATAGGGTAGTTGATGAGTGGAACAGTCTACCTAGTTGGGTTATTGAGGCTGGGACTTTGGGTAGTTTCAAATCTAGGTTGGATAAGTACATGAGTGGGAGGGGTTGGATTTGAGTGGGACTTTCACATCAGAGCTTATTTCTTGGGTGGCATTGAAAATTGGGTTGGGCAAATGTTTTGTTAGTGGGATGAATTGTAAAGGACCTGCCTAGTATGGGCCAGCAGGCCTCCTGCAGTGTTCCTCCTTTCTTATGGTCTTATGACAAATGTAAGAGTTTGTTTCCTTAACGACAGAGTTGATAAGCACCATGCACTTGGCATGGCTCACACTGAAACGTCAGTAACCACATGTCTCTGCTAAAACTGTTGAGGACATCCCCGGGGACCTGTCAAGGAGAAACTGTCACGTGACCCTTACATGGTAGATAGAAAATAATGAAACAGTAGGCTGTGGAGGCTGACTACCCCCAACCCACCCGTCCCCCTAACTACAGGTAGATTACAAAAAGACATTTTGTAAATCCGTTTCCATTTTGCAAAATCTTTATATGAAGATAGCCTGATTCTGGGGAGTATTTTTTTCACGGGGAAGAGCTAAACCCGTAGGGGGCATGCTGTGCATAGGCTATGAGAAGCGATCAGATTTGATCCAAGGAAGTGGAGGGTAAACCCAATTTTCCGGATCAGAAGCCTTTTCACCGGCATCAAGGAAGCGGGATGAGCCAAGCGCACACTGCGGCTGCAGGAGACAAACAGTCTGGTTGGTCGTAGACTAAGCCGTGAGTAGCGGGCTGAGGTAAGATAAGATAAGATAAGATAAGATTTCGTTCGGATTTTTAACCCCGGAGGGTTAGCCACCCAGGATAACCCAAGAAAGTCAGTGCGTCATCGAGGACTGTCTAACTTATTTCCATTGGGGTCCTTAATCTTGTCCCCCAGGATGCGACCCACACCAGTCGACTAACACCCAGGTACCTATTTGCTGCTAGGTGAACAGGACAACAGGTGTAAGGAAACGTGTCGAAATGTTTCCACCCGCCGGGAATCGAACCCGGGCCTTCCGTGTGTGAAGCGGGAGTTTTAGCCACCAGACCACCGGGCCACCCGAGGTAAGCGTCTTTGATCCATGGAAGGGGAAGGGTAGCTCCAAGTTCTTGGATTAAGAGCCCTTTAAGTTTCTCGTGGTTGTATTACTCATTATTTCCTCTTCGAAATCATTCTGTTGTTCTAACTCTTTGTCTGTGAAGAACAACTTTCTTGTGTCTTTCCTGCATCTCTTCTTTCTTAGTTCATGACTATGGAGTCTTGTGATTCTAGAGCTTTGGACTGGATAATGATTCACAATGGACCGAAACGTCATCTAACGCTTCCTCTCACCGTGATGGATTATTTTGTACATTATTCCAGCTACATTATTTGCGGCAATTATGTTTACATCTCATTTGTGAATTCTGGTTTTACCTGCTGATGCTGCTAGTAAATCTTCCTTATCAATTCTTTCGTATCCCTTGATAATCTTATACGTTGTTATCATGTCTCCTCATATTACAAGTGTGTGAGTGTAAGATTGTTTGCCACTGGAGATAATAACTGATTTATTGAACATATTTTTACTCTAACGAAATTTCGCTGTGTAGAGCTTCGTAAGTCAAAATGCTGTCCCAGTAAAAGCCTATTGTGTAGCGTGTATTTCTCGCCACTGCCGGAAATATTCAATCTGGATCCTCTTCTTACAAGTCTACACATCGTTGTGACCCCTATTCAGCACTAATTTCAAGGCCTTGACTCATTTCACGTGAGATTTTCGTATTAACGCTTGTCGGAGTGGTAAATCATACTCTCTATCACTAAGTAACCACTACTTCTGTAACAGGGATTTACCAACTGGTGTCATAAGGATTTATGAATAGGCGTCACAAGGTTTTACCAGTGTGACACAGGGTTTACCAGCCGGTGTCAAAGGGATTACCTGGTGTCAGCGGGATGACCATTACCTGTGTCACAGGGATCCATCTTCTACAGCTCCATCACTGCCGTCTTCTCCTCTTCTCTATCGCTAGAACTTCCGCTTCAACACTGCACACCTCCAAGGTTGACAAATATTAACAAGAAAGCTCTCAATTCTTTAAAAATATCTCCAAATATCTCATTCATAACTAAATTAACACAAGCTAATTGTTTGAAGATCACATGAAAAAAAAAATATATAAACCAAGGTATGGAGTTCGGCATCACAATTTCTTATGTAAACACGACAGTAAAGTCAAGATTTTCAGAAATCAATACATTTCTTTCTGCTATAAACAAACAATGGCGCAATTTGTATTTAGTGATTCTGTCTGGAAGTTCATTGATAAGAGTTGGCAAAGAGCAAGGCACACCGTCCCACACACTCATCCCCCACAACACTAGACAACATCACTCACACAGAAAGCAGCAGCAGAGGCGCATGCGTGAGCACACCAGGAGTGAATCCTGATCCCCTGCCAAGATTACCCACTCTCGCAATAACTCCGTGTACTGTGTTCACATACTGGCTAATGACACCCCTCACCTCTACACGCATTCCTTCCGTTGTAAAATAATTATATCCGTGAAACGCGAAGAAGGAATAAACTCGACGTCTCATGTTCAGGAATAAATACATATATAAAGCGAATGCCAACGCACAGAGGCTATTTTCGGCATTAATGCCCCGCTACAGTGCTCCTTAAAGGCTCTTAGCCTTTAAAGCATCAACATAGTGTTAGCAGACAGGTCAAGAACAGCAGTTTGTCGTGGATCGTAACTATTTTCTTCTATGACGCTACTTGGCACTCAGTTCCAACCTTCAACAGCTGTTGCTAATATAGTGCTTGGTTATATAACTATTAAATTAAAATGTGTTAAGGGGCCTAAGCTGAGTTAATACTTCTGTCTACTTATATCTCCTTTATTTATACCTATTGCAGTGCTGGTGTTCTTAATTTACGTCAGGGAAAAATCTTAAGCCTATAGTGACTCGCTCGCTAACAGCATCTTAAAAACTGCATCATAGCTTACATAGTTGTGTGTTTGACTCAAAACACAGATTGTACCTCTGGTAGAGCACTTGGCTCTTCACAGGTGACAAGCGGCTGCTGAGACCAGATCTGCACCATTATTCAATGACTGTACACTAACATCCTCCTTCATAGTTTAGTGTGAGGAGATTACTGCTAAATAATTAAAGATGCTGAAACTGCCTGACGTCTGTGGTACTAGTGCTTGTGAACACAGAATTCTAAGCACAGGTCACTTTGGTTGAGGACTAGGCTTAACATCTCCCTCTCTCACGAGGTGTCCTTTGTTGTTTGTGTTGTGCGCAGGCGTTCGTTCTTTAGATCGCCACAACAGTGGCAGAAACAATTCGCAACAAATCCTCCGATTAGAAATTAAAATAAGCCAATTATGCACTATGTCCTATACCATATATTCGTTACTTGATAACGGTCCAGGAAAAACAGAACGTCTTCCAGTGTTACTTGTAGATTGATGCAGCCACGGTACTGGTATTGTGGCATGCACAGTAAGGGGCAAGCAGCGACACAGAGACAGGACTAACACTAATTCCCAGTGAACTCTCATAAGTGCAACCTTATGTGGTGTTATTACACATGAACAGCATTGACCCTGCTGCATACATGAATACACTGCAGACTTGGTTGGTCTTAGGAACAAAAGAACAGTACAATTACAGAGGAGCACTGCAGTAAGCCTACTAACTGATCCCCCTATTCTTATAGGCCTTGTGGCATTTGTCAGTTACTATAGCAGGTCTATTTGTCCTAGCTAGCCATTCTTTATTCTCATAAGCCTATTAATCCTAGTTAGGCAGATCTTATTCTCAAAGCCCGTCTTGGTCGTAGCTAGCCAGATTCCTTGCTCTTCCTTACTAGCTATTTCTTGATCTCTCGCAGTCATTGCAACTCATGTTTGTAAAGCAGGACTAACACTCATTCCCAGTGAACTCTCATACGTGCAACCGTATGTGGTGTTATTGCACATTTATGCTACTTAGCAGTTTATTCTTCTCGATCTGCAATTCCTCTACCCAGAAGATGAGTTGTAGATCTGTTTATCCAGTATTCGGTTGTGGATAAATAGGTCGACTTAAATCTAACTCAGGACGATTCTTAGAAAAAAATGATCATAGTTACACTGGAAAAACGTACCAGGAAAAATATCAGGAAACCTGGGTATAATTATATATAGACCCCCGGTTAACGATATTTTTTCTCTCCAGAAGTATGTTCAGGTGCCAGTACTGACCGAATTTGTTCCCCTAAGGAATATTGTGAAGTAGATTAATCCATTTCAGGCCCCCAAACATTCACGTACAAACGCATTTACATAAATACACTTACATAATTGGTAGCATTCGGAGGTGATCGTTATGCGGGGGTCCACTGTGTATATATATATATATATATATATATATATATATATATATATATATATATATATATATATATATATGTCGTGCCGAATATGTAAAACTGGTCAATTAGCAAGAACTCATTTAAAATTAAGTCCTTTCTAAAATTTTCTCTTATACGTTTAAAGATATATATATTTCATTAATGTTAATGTAAAAATTTTTAATTTTGCTCCAAAAGAATCTTAGAAAACTTACCTAACCTTATTATAACAAGAGCAATTTATTTTAGCCTAACCCAACTAAATGTATTTTAGTTGGGTTAGGCTAAACAAACACAGTGAAATATATTTTTTTTAGTTAGGTTCAGAATGATTTTGGCGAAATTATTGCATACACAAATTTTCACTTGTCCTATATGGCAAGATGAGCGTTGCTATTTAAGCCAAGATCGCAAGTTCTGCCTATTCGGCACGACATTATATATATATATATATATATATATATATATATATATATATATATATATATATATATATATATATATATATATATATATATATATATATATATATATATATATATATAGTATATATATAAAACGCAGAACACGTCACTCTGATCTCAGGTTGTCTAATGGGGTAATTGAGCGGGTAATCAATTTTCCTCAGTAGAAATAAACGTAATTATCTGTTACAATGGGTTATAAGTAGCATGCAGCTCTTACAATCAGGTTGTAGTGGAAAGGTGTTTAAAGATCCAAGCTATCAACCAGAAAGGTCAGGATGTTTATCGTGATATACACCAGCCGCTGAACACTAGGCTGAAGGGCACACTGCCCACAAGAATGAAGACGAAAACATGCAGCAGAACAAGCTTGTATTGGAACAGTGTTTCTCCTTAGAGAGAACCGTTGTCTCAAAGTCTTGTTCTGCTACACGTCTCTCTCTCTTGCTGCACACTTGCTGTCTGGTTCCTTCTGTGTAGTAAACAGCACTTTTGGTTCCTTCGGTCTGAGCCATGACTGTTTTGTGTAGTAGTAGTATATGTGCTGCATAGACTCAATACGACAATTCCTGTGGGAGTGTACTCCTCAGGCAGGTCAGCTTTTCCTCAACAGTTGTCGTGTAGTCGTGTTCTCGTCCACGGCGAGAGCACGACTCGAACAAAGGGCTGAGGAAACTGATTTTGCTATAAAGTCTCGTTGTCAATAAAGTATCTTGACCACTACAAATTAATTTATTCAGATTATTAAGCAGGAGGGTAACTAACCCTGGAGAAATCAAGAGACATTCAGTGTGGCTTATTGCCATCGTAGTCGTTTAGTCCTCTTCACCAGGTTGCTACCCACCACAGTTGACTAACATCCAGGTACCTACTTATTACTGGGTAAACAGGGGCAACAGGCGTGAGGAAACATTACCAAGGTTTCCACCCTTCTCTGGATCGAGCCTGAGTCCTTCGTTTATATATTCAACTCTGTTGGTGAAGGCAGAGAACTCAACATCTAGGCTGATGCAAATTAGTTTGGTCTTTTGGGTTGCTCCCAGCTAAGTTTGTGTAGCCTGAGTTTATAATGCCTTTATCAGTGGCGCAGCCACGAGGATGTCGCTAATGGTGATGAAGCAATTCCCTTCCTCCCCTCTTCTAATGCAGTTTATTAAATTAATTTCCAATTTTCATTTTATTATACTGACCAGTGATCATGAAAGCACGACAAATGTTCTTAAAAAACTTTGATTTTTTCAGCATATGAATTTTAGGCCCCTCTCAGACTGAAATCCTAGTTGTGCCACTGGCCTCCATGAGTTTCTTGTATGTGTTGGAGTCTTGCCTCTGCTTCCCAGGCAAGGGGAGACGCATGAACACGTCTTCCTGTATGACACCCACTGTGTGTGATGGAATTGTGTAGGATCACACGCTGAGAAATTTCATTACCTTATGTATAAAATATGCCCTGCGTGGTAGAGTATAAGATAATTGCGACCTCGCTTCACAATGGAAAGGTTCCGAGTTCGAACCCTGAAACAGGTAAAATGAATGGACACCTGCTCACCCAGCAATAAAAGTAATCGCCTGTGTGTCAGCCTGCTTTTGTGAGTAGCATAAAGAGGAAAAATTCTCGAGTTAGTAGCTACGGTTCAGCTGGAAGTCTTATCCTGGGCAAAAGGTCAATATGGAAGTATTCAAGTGTTGGGCAAAAGTAATCCGTGCCAAGATGCCCATCCTGCCAGATGGGTATAATGTAAACATAGTTATTATTTTTAACCTTGTAGTCGAACTCTGTGGATGTGTCCAATATTTGTTAATAATAATAATAATAATAATAATAATAATAATAATAAATTTATTTCTTTTCTGCAGTATACATGTAGTGTAGTTTACATATAAAATACTGTTAGGCACAAAAGAAAGCCACTAGCATGCAAAAATCACTAGACATTTTTCCATGGTATTTTTAGATAATACGAAGTCTCTCAAGTAATGACTACTGTTCGATTTGAAGGTTACTTCTGATTAATAACTAGAAATTCGCATCCATGACACAGAAAATAAACGGAAAGAAAAATGTATAATAAATATACAGGAATACACATAAAACAATAAGTCCGCTTAAAATGATGTTATTTTACTACCACTGGTAATCCCCTGCACGTGTCTTCGCACACGCACCTACATATTTTACATAAGCTCTACCTATTAGTGTAGAGCAGTTCAAGGGTAAGATATGGTAAACACGTAAAGAACTCTTAAGTTTACTACAACTTTCTCATTTTCATTAGCTCAAAAAGGTTAAAGAAAACGTAAGTTGTTTAAGGAGTAGCTTGGGTTATTTTACATGCAAAAGAATATTGTGTACTCGCCTATTTGTACTCACCTATTTGTGGTTGCAGGGGTCGATTCCTGGCCCCGCCTCTTCGCTGATTGCTACTAGGTCCTCTCTCTCCCTCCCCCATGAGCTCTATCTTACCTCGCCTTAAAACTATGTATGGTTCCTGCCTCCACCACATCACTTTCTAGGCTATTCCATGGCCTGACTACTCTATGACTGAAGAAATACTTCCTAACATCCCTTTGATTCATCTGAGTCTTCAACTTCCAATTGTGACCTCTTGTGTCTGTGTCCCAGTATTTTATATGTCGTTATCATGTCTCCCCTGACCCTCCTGGCCTCCAGTGTCGTCAGGCCGATTTCCCTCAACCTTTCTTCATAGGACAATCCCCGTAGCTCTGGGACTAGTCTTGTTGTAAACCTTTGCACTTTCTCTAATTTCTTGACGTGCTTGACTAGGTGTGGATTCCAAACTGGTGCTGCATACTCCAGTATGGGCCTGACGTAGATGGTATACAGAGTCTTAAACGAATCCTTACTGAGGTATCGGAACGCTATCCGTAGGTTTGCCAGGCGTCCGTATGCTGCAGCAGTTATCTGATTGATGTGCGCCTCAGGAGATATGCTCAGTGTTATACTCACCCCCAGATCTTTTTCCTTGAGTGAGGTTTGCAGTCTTTGGCTATCTAAACTATATTGTGTCTGCGGTCTTCTTTGCCCTTCCCCAGTCTTCATGACTTTGCATTTGGCAGGGTTAAATTCAAGGAGCCAGTTGCTGGACCAGGCTTGTACCAGGTGTGTACTATGTTGAGTGTTAAGTAACCATATCTCTCATTGTAACCTCATGAAGTGTCGTAGATAAGGATAGCTGCAGAATAAGGTTGCAGCTTATCTATTTTTTTAATAAAATACTGCATTCGTTTAAATATACTTCAGCAATTTCTAGTTATGCTCCTTTGTTGTTGTTACTGGTCCCAAACAAATTTTCAAACTCTGGCTTTCCATATCTAATTATTCATTTGTAAGCAGTTATCACGTCTCCTTTCCTTCACCAATCTTGCAATGAGGATTTTCACTAGTTTGATTCAATAATTTTAAACTACAAAACCATTAATTGCATTTTTTTATGAGGCTACGTAGTCTTAGCACCTCCTTTCACTTAGGATGTAATTTCTTCTCGATATTTAATACGTTACTACTATTCACCTGACTATTTTGGAATTTTCATCACCAAACTTGTTTTCCGACTTTTTTATTGCCTCTTCACGTGATACCACCCCTTCAGGTTTCACTTCAACAAAGATGCAAACATCTTCCAAAACTCTGGCGCACATCCCTAAAGAAGCACGAACTCAGGTTGCTGCTCGATAATGGTCCAGAATAGACCGAAACATCGTCTAAAGTTTCCTTTCAAGTATGGGGTGTTTGTAGAATGTATTTAAGCTATTTCTTAGTGAGAACAACCTACTACATTTGCATTTTCACCGTCGTTGTCAAGTGGTGAGAGTCGCGCCTCTCACCACTGAGGTCTGGGGATCGAATCTCTGGATTTAAAAAAAAAAATTACCTATGGTTCCAAATATACTGTGAACTATATCTTCAGCATTTGTTTATCCATATTTCTTGAAATATTCTAGGATACTGCAGGAGATTCTCTCAGTTTCACAGGAATAATGATATAATGAACGGTAGCGTGTATGTCGGTCTATTAGTGGAAGGGGATTCGAGCCTTCATGAAACCTTGGGTTAAATGACCCATATAGGTATAACACATATAAGGTAGTAGTAGTAGTAGTATTCCTTATCATTATTATTGAAATTACTTTATAATGAGCAAAAATAATATGGATGCGAGAGGAGTGACTCGATCCACTTAACATGGGCAGGAAAACTGAATTTTAACGCAAAAATATTTGAAGTAATAAGAGGCTGTTACTTACCTGCCTCTTCAAGGAGAGGACGCTGGTGAAGGGTTCTTGATTTAAGGAATTGAAACTATCCCGCTTTCCTTGAATTAAACCTATTATCTGTCATTACAAAGGTGCTTTTTAATCCCTAACGGGTTTAGTGCTTCCCCGTAAATGCAACAGTAATAATCCTTACCTGTGAGGGTGCCAGCGTCTTTGTATTTCGGCATCAAGGCTGCCGCATGCCCCGATGGAAGCTGCTTGGAGGTGGGAGAGGTCTTCTGGCGGAGGTGGCTGCTGGCGGAGGCGTGGTTTTTGTCTTCCAATAAGCCTTCCAGGCGGTAGAGGCCCGCTTCGAAACTTCCTAGACCCCCGAATGAGGTGCTGCGACTCCTGGCTCGCTGCAGGCAGTAGCGGATTCGGTCCTTGATTTCGTCAGTGTCTCCAGCAGCGGATTGTTTCAGGGGGGACTGCGGGGAGAGAGGGGTGCGACGTTTGTCATTCGGCGAGGTTGGAGATCGATTAGTATCGCTGCCGTTCTTGGGAAGAGGATAGAGGTCGGGATCTCTTCGCAACTCTTGTTCGATGCCCTCACTGTAGGAGCTTTCTTCTTCGTCTTCGGAAGGGAGGAAGAAAAAGGGTCGTTGGGTGGTTTCCTTGGAGGCCTCCAGCGTCGTGGTATGTGCAGTGCCGGGCTTCAAATTCTCTACAACGCCTACTTCTACAGCTCCTGGCGGGGAATTGGTCGGTACTATCTTTCTTCCATGCCTAGAGTTACCGTTGTGGTGGTCTAAAGATCCTGCCTTCGTTATCTCCCCATTCTTCACCCCGGAGGAGGCGCCACTTGCCTGAGAGATGGTGCTGCCTTTGGGAACGTCTCCACTCACTCTCAGCTCCCTGCTGCCTTCCCTGAGATCGCTCACTTTGACGAAGCTACCTTCGTCACCATCTACTTGAGCATGGGCGCGGGGAACGGCATGGGTGTGAGAGAGGGGAGCCCCACCATATGCATTGGCAAAGGCGCAGTCTCTTTTCCCTTGGTCGTCTTCCTTGCTGCAATCGTCGGTTCCGCTGACCGGAGGAGGATCAGCTGGCGACCACAATGAAGATTGAACCTCACCAGTTTCCTTTTCCTCGTTGTGGAACTGAGCTGACCAGAGGCGGCGTGAGGTCAGTGCCACGGACTTGTAGGCTCCTCGGAGTCCCCAGGGACCAAGATTCGCGTCCCCCTGGTGGGAAAAAATATGACTCTTTTAATACTGAATCTTGAGTATTCTAACACAATGAAAGAGTGAAGGTTAAAAGATGCATTTAGCAATAGCTCATAAAAATATTAAACTCTCATTCATCATTATTCATTTTTTATAAATTTTAAATTGTACAGGAAAACACGCCCGCGCGTGCACGCACGCACGCACGCACACGCACACACACACACACACACACACACACACACACACACACACACACACACACACACACACACACACACACACCGCTTTAAGAAGAGGTATGATAAGGCTCACGGAGAAGAGAGAGAGTGGACCTAGTAGTGACCAGTGAAGAGGCGAGGCCAGGAGCCATGAATCGACCCCTGCAACCACAATTAGATGAGTACACACACAGAGTGGTAATAATTTAACATCTTTATTATGCACGCCACACCCATCCTGTGGGTGGTAGTCAAAAGACTACAAAAGTACATAATGTGTCCAGGGACTGGGTCACAAAATTCAGTGGTATCAATGGCCGAGAATACTCTGACACCGTGATACTGACGGCCTGCCAAGACTGGCAGAACGGTACAGTACTGTACGGAACGGTTGATTTTTTTTTTTGGCTGTAAAGTACAGTACGAAATTACGGAAATATATTATCCTTAGTACTTTTCAGGTACGAAAAAAATACCATAAACATACCGAACTGCCAGCCTTGGGAATATAGTGAAATTCGCCGCCAGACTACAGTAATTGGTGAAATTTCTAAGCGCCTGGTGACAGAGGAGAGCATATGTAATGTGACACCAAGCAAAACCTGGTGATATCTAATGATATTCCCGTTACCAAACGTTGGAGTGGAAAAGAAATGGCTGATAGGAAGGGAGTAAGCCTCTTACGTTATTCTAAAGCCAAGTATAAACGTCCTGTATGTGGTGAGTTTCGCGGTACAACACAGATTTCAGTAAGGACGTGATCGATTCACGGCCTAAGTTGACTCTGTCCCGTCAGTAGAGAACGAGACCTAGGGATGGTGAATGTTGTCACTCGTTCTGGATTTAATCATGTGTAGGATTAGGTAAGTACTATGCTGATGGGGTCAAACCAGAAGATATCGTTGATCAGATACCGCCTGCTGCGGGCATCACCCGAAAGAAGTCACTGGATAAGACCTGTTTACTAAAGCATCCTCATTTGTCAACACTCATTGAGTTGAAAAACCTAAGGATATATCCAGGTGGTACAGACATCGCACCAGAACACGAGGAAGCTGCTCGCTGAGGTGGCACTTACAAGTCACTCTACCCATGTCACTCTACGCTCACATAAGTGAGCGTAGAATGACATGGGGAAAAATTGAAGGAAGCCACAAAATTGATGTTTCCGTTTTGTTTGCCAAGTATTATCTCGCGCCTTATCAGTTATCAGCCATCAAGGTTGGGATCTCAACACCTATCATCAATCTTGCTACGTGATGTCTGCTGGGTTCCTCCCTTCTCCTGACCACAGAACATTACGTAAATCCAAGTGGCGCACTGCCGACAACATTAAAGAAAAAAGATTTCAGAGTAAATGTGTACTGGGACAACGTTTCACTCTCTGTCGAACTTTATCATGGTCTTGCATGTTAAAGCTCTACACAGAGCGAGATGCCTTCCCAATAACAGTTTTTTTAGCAACCTGTATCTTCTCTATCTATGCTACATTTTGGATTATATTTACAGATGTTGAAATGCTTGAGGATTTGTTGATATGCCATGTGTAATTAATACTAAGTGTCTAGTGCTAACAAATACACACAAATGTGTATGCTCTTATTCATTATGGACAAAAATACTAACAGTGATTCAATTGTGATAACATGCAATACTAACAGTTAGTGGCCAGGCTTCAAACACCTTTTACTGTACAGCAATAAAGGAATGGAACAGACTGCCTGCACATGTCAAAGCCAGTCATAGCATGAACCAGTTCAAGAAGAGTGCCAAAAGGTGTCTGATGAATGTAGCTACAGAAAGGGAGGGGAATGATTTTTTGTTTTTTATTTTTTAGCTAACACACGTATAATTTTACCTTATTCCTAGTAATGACCCTCGTATTGTAGATGGTCTTAATGACCCTCGTGTAGTAGTCTTAATAGTATGATAATAAGATGTTATCTCCTTTATAGACTAATAATATCACCTTTATATTATAATAATAGGGTAAAAGGACCCAAATGGAAATAAGTCACCCTGTCTGACTTTTTTTGGGTTATCCTAGGTACTTCACACATATGCTTCTATGTATGATAATTTATGTAACTGTATTTGTGTATACCTGAATAAATTTATAACTCAAGAAAATGACATGACAAGCTGAACTCTGAAGACGGGACACCACGACCGTAACTCTGCCCCTAATTAATAAGAAATCTCTCGCTAACTCTCCCTAATTAAATATATATATAATATATATATATATATATATATATATATATATATATATATATATATATATATATATATATATATATTACTGAGGAGGACATTCTGTCCTCTTTAGTACACTTCACGCCCATGATATCTTGTCATTGGTAAGTAAGTAAGTAAGTAAGTTTATTCAGGTATACACAAATACAGTTACGTAGAATTATCGTACATAGCAGCATATGTGTAGAGAACCTAGGATAACCCAACACTTTCTCCTGCATCGGCGACATCATCTCAACAAATCCTGTTACAAAAACTTTCACGTCATTCCTGTTAAGGATTTATTGCACATTTCAACTTTTCCTCAAAGAGTCGTGCCTCGGCCTCCACAAAATATTTACTCAACATTCACCGATGTGTACTTCTCCATCTGTGATGCAATTAGCCATTAACACCAGCGATGTTTGAATGTGTTGGTGTGCCTCTCGTTCCTGGTTTAATGTTTACTTTCCAGCAAGCAATAAGCACATTATTATTATAATTATTACTACAGTTAGAGGGAAGCGCTCAGCCGTGCCACAAAAGGGGGTGGGTAGTGACCCCTAAATTCGTCCATAGGTCATTTACAGGTAAGCTAAGAAAGGCTATTAAGCGCTCGTGAAAATGGAAATTGATCCAATGGGTAGGTCAGGTCCCTCATACGAAGAGATCTTCACCATCTTCAAGGCACCTTCCATGAAGGGTGACTGGATGATTATTATAATCGTGGGGGAGCGCTAAACCCGTAGGATTATACAGCGCATGTGGGGGGATGAAAGGTATTCAGGCTCCATTCAGGGAACCGGAGCACAGATCCAGTTCCCTAGATCAAGAGCATCAAGGAACCTCCCTCGAGGGAAAGGGTGACTGGAAACAGAGGACTGAGCCTTCACCATTCTGTGAGCTGAATGGCTTCGTGAAATACAATATATACAGATACATCTGTAATATCAACTGTGCAATATGTATCGCTCCAGTGTACTAATTATAAACTACAGTCAGCGGTTTGAGTTACTAAATTTACTTAACACAAATCACCAAGTTCTCAGGTATTGTGCCACAGTGTTACCGTCAGTGTATAGTGTAGGTGGCGAAAGATGCAGCCAGAACACAAATGGATGAAAACGCATAAAATAGTTTAAGCTTCCCTTGTGCGAAACGTCGTTTTAATAAAGACTTATGCTGTTTAATGTACCTATGCAAACAGTGCATAGCGCGTGGAGAAACAGTGACATTTTAAACGATTTATGCATTCTATAAAAGTGCATTACTGTAGGAAACACATGAAGAATAAATACATGCAGGGAATGATAAACATACTAGAGGATGTACACGTACACATACGGGGGTAAATGTACACAGAGGAATGTATAGGAGCACATACGGATTCCCATACACCGCGAGATAAACACTTGTAATCACACACACACACACACACACACACACACACACACACACACACACACACACAGGATAAGATAAGATAAGATAAGATTTCGTTCGGATTTTTAACCCCGGAGGGTTAGCCACCCAGGATAACCCAAGAAAGTCAGTGCGTCATCGAAAAATACGAATATGCGGATGATGCCAAATTTTACTCAAAATAACAATAAAAGTGACTGTAAATATCTGCAAAATGACTGTAGACTGAGAATAGAGAATAATGAAGATAAATGTCATATAATAAAAATAATCGAGAGCGAAAATAGTCCTCATAAAGAAGACAAACTGAAAAACAAATAGTGAAAATGTAAGGAGGAGGAAAGTAGGAGTTGTTAAAAAAAAATATTCACTTGTAGATAAAGTAAATGAATTTGGGAGGAAGTCACGAGCCACAGTGGAAGACTCTAAAATATCTCTCAAATACATGAATGCAGATATCCCAAAAGAAGCGCTGAACCCATAAGAGTCATACAGATCCCCCAAAACTTTCTTACAACCTATATTATGCCATAATTGGAATACGACCAAAATAAAAATGGGTCAGATAGAAAGGTGCAGACAAACTGCAGAATGATTCCCACTGATAAAAAGAGTAAGTTATAATATAGGCTGAGGACACAACACACACTCAAGCTGGCTCAGAGATGGGTAAAAGAGGAGATATGATAACCATATTCAAGGCCAATACAGGATACGAAACAATAGATAAATTAGATTTTTTCAGGTACCAGGAGTTGTATTTTAAGAAGAAAAAAGTGGAGCCGCAGAGGAGTGGAACATAAGAAATTTAAGAATCGAGAGTAAATGCTACAACCATAAAAAAATGTCAAGAAATACTTGACAACAAAATTTTGAAGATAGGACACCACGAGTGAAGCTTTCTTATGGCACTATATAGGCGAATATAAATAGGTGAACATATGCGCACTCACGCTCAAACACACGCTCTCTCTCTCTCTCTCTCTCTCTCTCTCTCTCACACACACACACACACATGAAAGACCCCTTGGGGCCAGTGACCATGTGGTTGTAAGCTTCGAATACACAGTAGAGCTACAAGTGGAGGGAGAAGCAGGAAGGCCAGGACGAATGAAGCCAAACTACAAGAAAGGGGACTACACAGGAATGAGGAACTACCTGAACGGGGTTCAGTGGGACAGAGAACTGGCAGGGAAGCCAGTTAATGAGATGATGGAATATGTAGCAATAAAATGCAAGGAGGCTGAGGAGAGGTTTGTACCCAAGGGTAACAGGAGTAATGAAAAAGCCAGGATGAGCCCATGGTTTACCCAAAGGTGCAGGGAGGCAAAAACCAAGTGTGCTAGGGAATGGAAGAAATATAGAAGGCAAAGGACCCAGGAGAATAAGGAGAACAGTCGTAGAGCCAGAAATGAATATGCACAGATAAGAAGGGAGGCCCAAAGACAATATGAAAATGACATAGCAGCGAAAGCCAAATCTGACCCGAAACTGTTGTACAGCCACATCAGGAGGAAAACAACAGTCAAGGACCAGGTAATCAGGCTAAGGAAGGAAGGAGGAGAGACAACAGGAAATGACCGGGAAGTATGTGAAGAACTCAACAAGAGATTCAAAGAAGTGTTCACAGAGGAGACAGAAGGGACTCCAGAAAGACGGAGAGGTGGGGCACACCACCAAGTGCTGGACACAGTGCACACAACCGAGGAAGAAGTGAAGAGGCTTCTGAGTGAGCTAGATACCTCAAAGGCAATGGGGCCAGATAACATCTCCCCATGGGTATTGAGAGAGGGAGCAGAGGCGCTATGTGTACCCCTAACAACAATATTCAATACATCTATCGAAACAGGGAGATTGCCTGAGGCATGGAAGACAGCAAATGTAGTCCCAATCTTTAAAAAAGGAGACAGACATGAAGCATTAAACTACAGACCAGTGTCACTGACATGTATAGTATGCAAAATCATGGAGAAGATTATCAGGAGAAGAGTGGTGGAACACCTAGAAAGGAATGATCTCATCAACAGCAGCCAGCATGGTTTCAGGGACGGGAAATCCTGTGTCACAAACCTACTGGAGTTCTATGACATGGTGACAGCAGTAAGACAAGAGAGAGAGGGGTGGGTGGATTGCATTTTCTTGGACTGCAAGAAGGCGTTTGACACAGTTCCACACAAGAGATTGGTGCAAAAACTGGAGGACCAAGCAGGGATAACAGGGAAGGCACTACAATGGATCAGGGAATACTTGTCAGGAAGACAGCAGCGAGTCATGGTACGTGGCGAGGTGTCAGAGTGGGCACCTGTGACCAGCGGGGTCCCGCAGGGGTCAGTCCTAGGACCAGTGCTGTTTCTGGTATTTGTGAACGACATGACGGAAGGAATAGACTCTGAGGTGTCCCTGTTTGCAGATGACGTGAAGTTGATGAGAAGAATACACTCGATCGAAGACCAGGCAGAACTACAAAGGGATCTGGACAGGCTGCAGAACTGGTCCAGCAATTGGCTCCTGGAGTTCAATCCCACCAAGTGCAAAGTCATGAAGATTGGGGAAGGGCAAAGAAGGCCGCAGACGGAGTACAGTCTAGGGGGTCAGAGACTACAAACCTCACTCAAGGAAAAAGATCTTGGGGTGAGTATAACACCAGGCACATCTCCTGAAGCGCACATCAACCAAATAACTGCTGCAGCATATGGGCGCCTAGCAAACCTCAGAACAGCATTCCGACATCTTAATAAGGAATCGTTCAGGACCCTGTACACCGTATACGTTAGGCCCATATTGGAGTATGCGGCACCAGTTTGGAACCCACACCTAGCCAAGCACGTAAAGAAACTAGAGAAAGTGCAAAGGTTTGCAACAAGACTAGTCCCAGAGCTAAGAGGTATGTCCTACGAGGAGAGGTTAAGGGAAATCAACCTGACGACACTGGAGGACAGGAGAGATAGGGGGGACATGATAACAACATACAAAATACTGAGAGGAATTGACAAGGTGGACAAAGACAGGATGTTCCAGAGATTGGACACAGTAACAAGGGGACACAGTTGGAAGCTAAAGACACAGATGAATCACAGGGATGTTAGGAAGTATTTCTTCAGCCACAGAGTAGTCAGTAAGTGGAATAGTTTGGGAAGCGATGTAGTGGAGGCAGGATCCATACATAGCTTTAAGCAGAGGTATGATAAAGCTCACGGCTCAGGGAGAGTGACCTAGTAGCGATCAGTGAAGAGGCGGGGCCAGGAGCTCGGACTCGACCCCCGCAACCTCAACTAGGTGAGTACAACTAGGTGAGTACACACACACACACACACACACACACACACACACACACACACACACAGTTACCTGGTAGTGAAGTGGTCTTCGGCAGGTCTTACACATGGTGGCGGGTCTGGTGTTGGAGCAGAGGTCTTCCCTACTACTGCTGTTTCGCCGGCTCAGCCGCTCTCGACTCTCTTGCTTTATGAGCTCTTTACACTGTTCACTTTTCTGAGCTCGCAACTGCACTAATCTGAATCGATTTGGTTTAGCCTGAAAGCGCCACAACGGTGATGTGATATAACTTGACGAGGGCAGTTTGTATAGTCGCCACTCACTATAATTTGGCAAAGACTTCCCATATGGGAGTCCTCACTATAAGAGCACCTCACATAGTGTCCTTACTATAAACACGCATTACAACACATATCTTTACACACTTGGTCGCTATAATCAGTGTTCAAGAGGACGTGTTCACACAGTGATTCACTCAAACTCTCAATCCTTGCATAATGCAAACCATTCTAACACACACACACACACAGGGAAAACTCGACAAAGATTCCTAGACAACATTAAACGCATTTCAATCATTTAGCAATTAATATACAACGCGGGATAGTTAGAAACTAACACTCCATATGGTAATATCAATTATTAATTTTTTCATACTATTGTAATCACCGAGTGCATAACTTATCTTCAAACTGTGCATCACTGAATTCCAAGAAACCAAACCACTGAAGATTATATCAACATGTTTTTATCACAACTTTCATTCCATACACAAACGCTCATCATACACACTGAAAAAGTATGCGTGCAGAGGTATACATGCGATGTATACATCTAGGTCCACGGATTATCTAGTAGTGGTATACGTGCTGTGTATACATGGTAGTCCCACGTGGGGGGTCGGTAAGGAGACTCCTCAATGGTAGGAAGCATCCCTGACAGCGTGTATCCACAGAGCACAGCCCTGCAGTAAGCACGACTGCTCTCTTGTGCACACTGGTGCTACACTACACGGTGAGTACAGCTGCCACTGCTGCTTAAACTGCAGTTGCCTTAACTCTCGACCACCTAGTGCTATCTTATCTACTAATGGGTTATCTTGATTATTTCCTCTCGATTCCAGACTATTTTCACTACCTATCTGCTCTAACACCCTACTAAAGTCTCTACATGTACCTTATCTGCTAAAACACCTAACTAACAGATTGCACTAGTGCTCAAAATTCTATGGTTGATTTGCACCCCTGATATTAACTGTATCTAAATACCGCTGGCCCAGACAAGGCGAATTCAACCTTGCTGTTCTCAACACCTCTCTACTAAATAATTACTCTCAAATCTACCCCTCAAGGAAGGTTCCTTGATGTTGGTGAGGGGCTCTTGATTTAGGGAATTGGATCTGTGCTCCAGTTCCCCGAATTAAGCCTGAATGCCTTCCACATCCCCCCCGCCAGGCGCTGTATAATCCTCCGGGTTTAGCGCTTCCCCCTTGATTATAATAATAATAACTCTCAAATCTAGATTTACATTAATTTTTTCAGCATTTTTACCGTATATTCTTTTATATAAAAAAATACAGTAATATATAATTGGTCTTAAAGTTTGATCAATAAGAGAGAGAAAGATAACGATGTTTGTACAAATCAATATTTGTATGACTGAGCAGAAGTTGGTAAAGTAACGAGTAAAGTCCACCATGGCGATAAATACCTTGTTTATTCGTTATTATATTCTTTGTGTATATATTTTAACAAGGCCACACATCGTCCAGGACTGAGGCGGAAATACACACCGATCGAAGATAAACTTCTCTAAATTTATTGACGAAAATTAAAAAAAAAAACTATTTTCTTACGGGAAACGGCTGATGTACTAATATATAATATATATATATATATATATATATATATATATATATATATATATATGTGTGTGTGTGTGTGTGTGTGTGTGTGTGTGTGTGTGTGTGTGTGTGTGTGTGTGTGTGTGTGTGTGTGTGTGTGTGTGTGTGGTGCCGAATACGTAAAAGTGATCAGTTAGCAAGGATTCTCTTATACATTTAGAGATATATATTTTTTCATTTATATTAATGTAAATATTAATAATTTTGTACCAAAAGAACCTTATAAAACTTATCTAATATTGTTATAACAAGCGCAATTTAATTTAGCCTATTCCAACTAAATATATTTGAGATAAGTTTACAATAATGAACAAACACAATGAAATATTTTTTTTCGTTAGGTTCAGAATGATTTTTGCGAAATTATTGCATACACAATTTTTCGCTTGTCTTATTCGGCAAGAGGAGCGTTGCTGTTTGAGCCAAAATGGCAAGTTTTTATCTATTCGGCACGATATATATATATATATATATATATATATATATATATATATATATATATATATATATATATATATATATATATATGTGTGTGTGTGTGTGTGTGTGTGTGTGTGTGTGTGTGTGTGTGTGTGTGTGTGTGTGTCTGGTAATCACTAAGTAATTATGAATGGCAAATGAACTGCTAAAATCTGTTTACGAGTTGTATTCAATCTTTATAGCGGAAGAGGGGAGTAACTATCATAAAATGTGTCGTTGAAACAACAATGAGGAGCCAAGGAGACCAGGTAATCTGTGACGTCGTCCATGCCAGTCACGTGACCAAACAAAACAGCCAGGAGGGAGGTGAGGGAAGGAAGGTGAGAGAAGAAAGGAGGGAGGTAAGGGGAGGAGGGAGGCGAAAGAGGAAGTTAATAGGTTTTGAAGGACATGAATGATGAGTTGGGGGAGAAAATGGAGAAAAATGAGGAAGAATAGTAGCAGTAGGAGATTATTATTATAATCAAAAAGAAGCACTAAGCCACAAGGGCTATACAGCACTGCGAGCAGTAGGAGAGCTAAAGAGAGAGAGAGAGAGAGAGAGAGAGAGAGAGAGAGAGAGAGAGAGAGAGTGAAGGGCTGGTTCATAGAGGGGGTAGGGGTTGTGTAACCAGCCCGCAGCTACCCACATAGTCAACAAAACTTTCACCCGGTCTTTGTTTCCAACACAGGTAAGACCTTATCCACCATCTTAAGTTACAGGTAAGACCTTATCCACCATCTTAAGTCACAGGTAAGACCTTATCCACCATCTTAAGTCACAGGTAAGACCTTATCCACCATCTTAAGTTACAGGTGAGACCTTATCCACCATCTTAAGTCATAGGTAAGACCTTATCCACCATCTTAAGTCATAGGTAAGACCTTATCCACCATCTTAAGTCACAGGTAAGACCTTATCCACCATCTTAAGTCATAGGTAAGACCTT
>NC_091313.1:25641657-25649157 GCF_038502225.1 Cherax quadricarinatus
GTCTTCAATCTTTCTTCATAAGGAAGATTTCTGATGCTATGTATTAATTTAGTCATCCTACGCTGAATGTTTTCTAACGAATTTATGTCCATTTTGTAATACGGAGACCAGAACTGAGCTGCATAATCAAGGTGAGGCCTTACTAATGATGTATAAAGCTGCAGTATGACCTCTGGACTTCTGTTGCTTACACTTCTTGATATAAATCCCAGTAATCTATTTGCCTTATTACGTACGCTTAGGCATTGCTGTCTTGGTTTAAGGTTGCTGCTCACCATAACCCCCAAGTCCTTTTCGTAATCTGTATGGCTAAGTTCTACATCATTTAATTTATAAGTACTAGGGTTATGGGCACTCCCAAGCTTCAGAACCTTGCATTTATCTACATTGAACTGCATCTGCCACTTTTCTGACCAAGAATAGAGTTTGTTTAAATCCTCCTGAAGTTCCCTAACATCTACGTTTGAATCAATTATCCTACCTATCTTTGTGTCATCGGCGAATTTGCTCATATCACTAGTAATTCCCTCATCAAGATCATTGATATATATTATAAATAACAACGGGCCCAAGACTGATCCCTGTGGAACGCCACTTGTTACAGATCCCCACTCGGATTTAACCCCATTTATGGACACTCTCTGCTTCCTGTCAGTGAGCCATGACTCGATCCACGAGAGCACTTTTCCCCCAATGCCATGAGCTGCCACTTTCTTTAACAGTCTATGGTGCGGAACTCTATCAAAAGCCTTACTAAAATCTAAGTAAATAATATCAAATTCTTTATTGTGGTCAACAGCCTCAAAAGCTTTACTGAAGAAAGTTAATAAATTAGTTAGACAAGACCGGCCTCTTGTGAATCCATGCTGAGTATCATTAATCAAGCTATGCTTATCGAGATGGCTTCTTATAATCTCAGCTATAATTGACTCTAGTAATTTGCCTACAATTGAGGTCAGGCTTATTGGGCGGTAATTTGACGGTAACGACTTGTCCCCTGTTTTAAAAATAGGAGTTACATTAGCCATCTTCCACATATCAGACACTACACCTGTTTGAAGAGATAAATTAAAAATATTAGTTAATGGTTCACAGAGTTCCATTTTGCATTCCTTAAGAACCCTTGAAAAAACCTCATCAGGACCCGGCGACTTATTTTGCTTCAGTCTGTCTATCTGCCTCACAACCATCTCACTAGTGACTGTGATGTTACATAATTTATCTTCTTCTAGCCCACTGTAAAAATTAATTACTGGAATATTGTTAGTGTCTTCCTGTGTAAAAACTGAGAGAAAATAATTATTTAAAATCAAGCACATTTCATTCTCATTGTCAGTAAGGTGCCCATAGTTATTTTTAAGGGGACCTATCTTATCTCTAACTTTTGTTCTATAGACCTGGAAAAAACTTTTTGGGTTAGTTTTAGAATCCCTAGCAACTTTAATTTCATAGTCCCTTTTAGCTTTTCTTATCCCCTTTTTAATGTCCCTCTTAATGTCAATATACTGATTCATAAGATGACCCTCACCTCTTTTGATACGCCTATAAATTCCTTTCTTATGCCCTAGTAGATATTTGAGCCTATTATTCATCCATTTTGGGTCATTTCTATTTGATCTAATTTCTTTATATGGGATAAACGCTCTTTGAGCAGCATGTATAGTGTTCAGAAAACTGTCATATTGATAGCTCTCTTCGTTACCCCAGTCAACAGATGATAAGTGTTCTCTAAGCCCATCGTAATCTGCTAAGCGAAAATCTGGGACTGTTACTGAGTTATCGCTACTATCGTACTTCCATTCAATGCTAAATGTAATTGACTTGTGGTCGCTAGCACCCAGTTCCTCTGAAATTTCTAAATTATTAACAAGGGATTCATTGTTTGCCATAACTAAGTCAAGCAGGTTATTTCCCCTTGTAGGTTCTGTCACAAACTGCTTCAAAAAACAATCCTGAAATACTTCTAAGAAGTCGTACGATTCTAAATTCCCAGTCAAGAAATTCCAATCAACATGACTAAAGTTAAAGTCTCCTAGAATTACTACATTATCGTGCCTTGTGGCCTTAACAATTTCCTCCCATAGTAGTTTCCCTTGGTCCCTATCTAAGTTAGGGGGACGGTATATCACTCCTAAAATCAGTTTTTCATGCCCCTCTGAAAATTCTATCCAAACAGACTCTGTATGTGTTACTTCAGACTTAATACCCGTTTTTATGCAACAGTTCAAGCGATCTCGGACATACAATGCCACCCCACCCCCCCTCCCAATACTTCTATCTTCTTGGAACAATTTAAAACCCTGAATATGACATTCCGCAGGCATGTCCCGACTTTTTGAATTAAACCACGTCTCAGTTAAGGCAAATACATCAATGTTACCTACACTAGCAACTAATCTCAACTCGTCCATCTTATTCCTAGCACTACGGCAATTAGCATAATAAACATTGAAAGACTCTCCTTTCTCTTTACCCTTCCTGCTCATTTCTATTTTCCTACTAAACCTATTACTGTCCTTATCACCCAAGGTCCCTGGCTTTTCAATATCTATCTCGTTCTTATTATTACTAGTTTCCCTAGAACTCGTAATATTACTACACTGGGACTTCACTGTTTTCCTGCCAAAACCCATACCACTAACTATTCCTAGTTTAAAGTCCTAACTGCTCCCTCCACTGCAGTTGCCAGTGCTTCCACCCCACACCTAGATAAGTGAACCCCATCCCTAGCATACATGTCATTTCTGCCATAGAAGAGGTCCCAGTTGTCAATGAATGTTACCGCATTTTCCTTACAGTATTTGTTCAGCCAGCAATTGACACCAATTGCCCTGGACAACCATTCACTTCCAACTCCCCTCCTTGGCAAAATACCACATATGAGAGGGTTCCCACCCTTACTTCTAATTATTTCTATTGCTGACCTATACCTGCTAATCAGGTCCTCACTCCTACGTCTGCCAACATCGTTGCCTCCAGCACTGAGACAGATAATAGGATTGCTCCCATTACCTCTCATGATGTCATCCAGACGGCTAACAATATCCTCCATCCCAGCCCCAGGAAAGCAAACTCTCTGTCTCCTACTCCTGTCCTTCAAGCAGAACGCCCTATCCATATACCTAACTTGGCTATCCCCAACAACAACAATATTCTTACCTTCCTTAATGTCTTTCGTCGTGTCGTTCCCAGTAGTCAACTCACATTCGTCGGGTAGCACTGAGAATGTATTGGATGTTTCCACAACAGTTTCCACGGCAGTCTCTTTCTTCTTCATCGTTTCTACCTTTCCATTCGTCTTCTTAATCGTCAACTTCTTTCCCTGCTGTCCAGCCACTGACCAGTTTCCCTTCTTGACCTGAGGACTCAAAACAGGAGGACTACGAATCTTCTTGTTTTCCTCGGTCAATCGCCTAATTTCCAAATTCGCCAACCTCAATTCTTCCTTAAGCTGTTGGTAAAGTTGCTCGATGGAGGGCATCTTGCTTCAATTCTAGAGAGCGCGCAAACAGGTCTTCACAGAGCCAAGTACACGTCAACACTGCGCAAATGCCAACTCAATCAGGAGCTACTGCGCAGCACGTCCGCACGGCCCAATAGCGATGCGAACACTATCTTAGTTGTGTCTGTACGTGTCCTGGGACACGTGAAGGTAAGGCAGGCGATGGTGTTAGGGTGGACCAAGGCAGCAGAGCGCGCTGGCGACTTACCTATTTAATAGTCATGCTCCCTTGACCTCAATGAAAACTATGCAGGAATTCAGGTAAATAGTATGCAGCTGGGATAAGTCTTGTTGTAGCGGTGTATCAGTTTTTTTTTATTTAAATAACATATAAACCAGTGGGTTAGGAAATTCTTTAAGCCTCACTGTGTTTAGAATTGTGAAACTAGTTGGGTGAGGAAGCAGTAGAGATATATATAATATACAGTTTCAAGAATAGATACGATAAGGGCAAGAGGCCAGAAATCAGTGTATCTATTCTTGTGTAATTCTGGTTACCTTTGAGGTGTGTATCCAGCGACAAGCATTATTCCCAGAGAAGAATATTTTAATAAATACGTTTACAAGCGACTAGTTTATTAAGCCTCGCAACACGAGGTTTTATACCAGCTTTTTTGAATAATTAACGTTCGCCACAAAAATGGTTTACAACAATATTTCAGTCTAGCAAAGACAATTGCTGCATGGTCGTTAATCGGATCTCGAATATATGGAATCGAGTATCAGGAATAACAGAGTAACTACTCCCGTAAAAGAATTTCAACATGCGTTGACTAAACTCTTTTCTTTAAGCCCGTGCCATGTATTTTTTTTGCGCCACATTCAAGCCACTGATATACAGACAGCCTAACTCAGATTCACTGAGTTGATGTCTGATTTCATTTGTATGGCGTTGAGAAATACTTCTTTCTCTTCCTACTGTGTTTGGAATGTTTTCCTCCAGTAGATCCTGTTCATTCTTCTGGTATGAAGTTTCGTAATTAACATCGCTCATCCTCCTTGGACGGAGACCAAAAACACAGTCGGGTCTCGGCACTGTATTTCAGTTTAACAGTTAGGTTTCACATATGGTACTTTGGACAGCCCTGCTTTCCTCTAGTAGACAAGTGGCTCCTCCCTGAAGAGTCTGCGCCCTCCTCTTGGCTCTTAATTATAGCCTATTAATACTTTAGTATAAAAATCTTGGGTTGGCATTAAGTCTCTCAATGTTCAATATGTGAGGCTAAGATTTTAAACTCGTTTTAGCGACTACTTTTTGTTTGCTTGTAGCCACTCGTTGCACCAGTCATCCAACTCATTATTACTCTCCTCTACCGTGGCCCCTGGCAGGTCTTACTTAAGAAGAAAAAGAGAAAAGAGTTTCCACTTCATACTCTTTGATAGTCTCTGGGAAGTGTTTGAATTTGTAATGCGTATATAGAAATCCCCACAATTACTGGGAAATAATCGTTCTTTGAATGGACTAGTCTGTGTAAGCTGTATGTATTGTGGTTTTAGTGTTAGCCATAACTATCGTAGGTGTGGCTTTCTTGTAAGGGCTCAAGAGAAAAGATGAAAATCTGGTCTGGTCCAGACATCTCCTGGTCAAGATCTCTGTTGGTCCAGGTCTCTGTTGGTCCAGGTCTCTGCTGGTCCAGGTCTCTGCTGGTCCAGGTCTCTGCTGGTCCAGGTCTCTGCTGGTCCAGGTCTCTGCTGGTCCAGGTCTCTGCTGGTCCAGGTCTCTGCTGGTCCAGGCCTCTGCTGGTCCAGGCCTCTGCTGGTCCAGGCCTCTGCTGGTCCAGGCCTCTGCTGGTCCAGGCCTCTGCTGGTCCGGGCCTCTGCTGGTCCGGGCCTCTGTTGATCCAAGTCTCTGCTTGTCCAGGCCTCTGCTGGTCAGGATCCAACGAAGTATTCCAATATTTTGTGTTGTACAAGGCGCTTAAGAACAACAGCTTTAGGGCTAAGCTTGTCTTTGGTTGGTGTGTCATGTACGTGTTGTAAGTGAACACTATAGTTCTTTTCGTGGTATTCACGCCATGACTGTTTATCAGAGTTATGTCTGGATCGAGCTTGATGTGAAAACTGGATTGCTCGTTACGTCCACCTAATTGCCAGTTCAGCACTGGGCGCTGAAATCGTTTTAGATATTGCAAATGATTGTTACTGTGTGACCTGCAACGCAATGTGCCACTGTTATGATTGCAGTTGTGGCGAAAAGGCACAATGTAAAACTAGCTTTTAATGGGACATCGTTTCTCTCAATGCAGTTTTATCAAGTCATAACTTGCTAATCCCCTCAAGGAAGGTTCCTTGATGTTGGTGAGGGGCTCTTGATTTAGGGAATTGGATCTGTGCTCCAGTTCCCCAAATTAAGCCTGAATGCCTTCCACATCCCCCCCCCAGGCGCTGTATAATCCTCCGGGTTTAGCGCTTCCCCCTTGATTGTAATAATAATAACAACTTGCTAAATCTCTACACAGACACATTGCCTCAACAAAAACTTGCCCAGTGGTGTGCCTTTTCCTCGCTATTGTAGGCATTATGCCACTTAGATACATAGTTGTCGTTGTTATGATTCTGAACGGGTCATCGCCCATGTTCACGTAACAGTGTGAAGTCATCAGGTTCATCACGTTATCCTTGGACTGTCCCTTCAATGTTCAATATGAAAACTCGTCCAGTCGAGCGAGCTTGATGGCCTCTTCTGCAGGTACAGTGGTTACTAGAGGCGTAATAACTCTGATAATCTTCTACTCGATGCCCTCAAAAGGTTAGTGCCGAGTCTTCTGATTCTAATTCAAGCAAGTCAGGATTTAGCACCGTTTAGGTAGGACTTAGCGCCACGAACTAGGTGGCGGCTACTGCTGTTACTGCTGCTAATGCTGTTGTTGCTTCTATTAATGTTACTACTGTTCCTGCTTTTGCAACATTGCTGCTGTTGCCGTTGTTGCTGTTACTGTTGTTACTGCTGCTACTGCTATTATTGCAGCTAAAGCCTGCGATGAGCGTTTTGGGATTTCCTTCATAACTATTTCTTTTTTCCTAAGTTTTTAATGATGTACCTTTTGGCAGTGTCGTGTGGTGAGCTTTAACTTGTGGCAGTGTCGTGTGGTGAGCTTCACAGTTAACTTGTGTCAGTGTCTTGTGGTGAGCTTCACAGTTAACCTGTGTCAGTGTCTTGTGATGAGCTTCACAGTTAACCTGTGGCAGTGTCTTGTGGTGAGCTTCACAGTTAACTTGTGTCAGTGTCGTGTGGTGAGCTTCACAGTTAACCTGTGTCAGTGTCTTGTGTTGAGCTTTACAGTTAACCTGTGGCAGTGTCTTGTGGTGAGCTTCACAGTTAACCTGTGTCAGTGTCTTGTGGTAAGCTTCACAGTTAACCTGTGGCAGTGTCTTGTGGTGAGCTTCACAGTTAACTCGTGTCAGTGTCTTGTGATGAGCTTCACAGTTAACCTGTGTCTGTGTCTTGTGATGAGGTTCACAGTTAACCTGTGGCAGTGTCTTGTGGTGAGCTTCACAGTAAACTCGTGTCAGTGTCTTGTGATGAGCTTCACAGTTAACCTGTGGCAGTGTCTTGTGATAAGCTTTACAGTTAACCTGTGGCAGTGTCTTGTGTTGAGCTTTACCGTTAACTTGTGGCAGTGTCTTGTGGTGAGCTTCACAGTTAACTTGTGTCAGTGTCTTGTGATGAGCTTTACAGTTAACCTGTGGCAGTGTCTTGTGATGAGCTTCACAGTTAACCTGTGGCAGTGTCTTGTGGTGAGCTTCACAGTTGTGTCAGTGTCTTGTGATGAGCTTCACAGTTAACCTGTGGCAGTGTCTTGTGGTGAGCTTCACAGTTAACTTGTGTCAGTCTTGTGATGAGCTTTACAGTTAACTTGTGTCAGTGTCTTGTGGTGAGCTTCACAGTTAACCTTTGGCAGTGTCTTGTGGTGAGCTTTACAGTTAACTTGTGGCAGTGTCTTGTGGTGAGCTTCACAGTTAACTTGTGGCAGTGTCTTGTGGTGAGCTTCACAGTT
>NC_091313.1:25654157-25684157 GCF_038502225.1 Cherax quadricarinatus
ACGTTATCATATAGTAACATAGAAAAAATATGAATACCACTTGAGGTACCTAATAATAACCTCATTTGTGATAAGAACATGAGGAGTGTAATGACATAATGAGTGGATCCAGGGTCAGCAGGCTCGAGCATTATACTACACTCATGTCTCTGTAAGATCAAATAACTCTGTATACCTTTATCACTGTTAGATAAACCTTGGACCTGCCAAATGTCCTTCATCTAGCTACACACACACACACACACACCTTTATATGCACTCAAAGAAGCAGGCAATGTCCTTCGAAAAGTTTTTCTGACAGATACACACACACTAGCGATCAGCGAAGAGGCGGGGCCAGGAGCTATGAATCGACCCCTGCAACCACAAGTAGGTGAGTACATATACACATACACACACACACAAGCAGGCTATTAGAACACATGGGGCTTCGGAGTTGCCAGGTACTTCCCCTTGTAATTTTTTTCTCTTTCTCCTCCAGTTTCCACGAAGGTTGTACGACCTGTGCATTTCTCGGTATTTCCAGTCCATCGATAATGCAGAATTATTTCATTTTCTTTGCACTTTCACTCAGATCGCACCTTCAATTTGTCTCTGTATGCACAATATTACACTTCGTATTACACGTATTTCCGAATTACACGTATTATTGCACTGTCTCACTCCAACAAGCAAACACCGCCGCTGCAACTGATCGCATCAAACAGCTTGGCGCGACCTGCCGCGCCGAGCTTATATAGTCTTGGTTCACCTACCGCAGTTGCCACTTCGCTTGACATAGTCAATTCAAATGCATCTTTTGACTTTGCAGCTGCCACTAAGATCATCTCCAGCATAAGTAAAGGGTTACTGAAAGGTGTTTGTAATCGAGACCTATTGTTACTAGTGAGGCGTAGGAAAGGTCTGCTGGGCTAAATTTCGTTTTAGATGAAAAAACTGGAGTCTCGCTTGAAGTTTCCAGCAGTCTGCCCACCTCACATGCAAGCAAGCACACGCAGGCTCACACACACACTAAGAAAAAGACAAATTACCTATCGACAAGAATCTTTGACAACTGGAAACTAAGACCCACATACAAATGTGGTACCATCTCATATCAGATACGTCCTAATACATTCCTTTCGTATTTCGAGCTTATATCAGTCAGACAGAGCCTCCACAACTCAACAAGGTGTTAGCACCAGCGCTGAGCAGTCCATCACAGCTTATTCCGCTGTTGAAGGAAGTGTACGTATGGAAATGGCGTGAGAATCATGAACTTACTATTGAAAGACGTTGAATGCTGGGAGATACGATTAATTATACAATTAGAAGACAGGCTTAAACGAAGAATATTTAACCAAAATATAAACTAAAAAAAATGGATTTCAGCTGAATAAATTCAAACTTGAAAAGCGCATAGAAAACAATCTGCTACCAGCATGAGTAGCTTTAGAAATAGGCTGAACAAATATTTAAGTGAAAATTAGTTTAAGAACCTGCCTAGCATAGGGCAGTAGGCCTATCGCATTGTTCATTTGTTTTGTTCTTATACTCCAGCTACATCTCCAGTTCACTCACGATAACTTCGGGTGTTAGGACGAGCAGGAGGCCTGAGGTACCTCCCACTGGGTATTAGCACCCGCTTGAGGTGGATTCTAAAACTCACAGTGCAGCCAGGGTGTATGGTGGTGTTAGCACCTTCAGGTAAAGTCTAGGGAATTTCCCTCGAGACCCACAGTTCACCCACGATGTATGGAGGTGTTGGCACCAGCCAGGCAAATTCCAGGGTCTTCCTCCAAAGACCTACAGTTCATCCACAGTGATTGAAAGTGTTAGCACCAGCCAGGGGCTTCCTCTAAAGACCCACAATTCACCCAGACGCCTGGAGGAGAGGACGGGGGGTGTAAGCACCAGAATGAATATTAAAATTCATTCAACCTGGAACGCGGTTTCACTTTTCTTGTGCTACTGACGTCTTTTGTATACCAAAAGAGATTCCTTGAGGAAATCATACCCCTCTAAATGCTTAAAAAAAATTATTAGGAAAAGTTTCAAGCCTGCCTTGAATCCTAGTGTTTATACACGTCATTAGCTCAGAGTGCGAGAGGTACCATGATTGATTGCGACATGAAGTCTTCTGTATATAAGATAAGATAAGATAAGATTTCGTTCGGATTTTTAACCCCGGAGGGTTAGCCACCCAGGATAACCCAAGAAAGTCAGTGCGTCATCGAGGACTGTCTAACTTATTTCCATTGGGGTCCTTAATCTTGTCCCCCAGGATGCGACCCACACCAGTCGACTAACACCCAGGTACCTATTTGCTGCTAGGTGAACAGGACAATAGGTGTAAGGAAACGTGTCGGAATTTCCACCCGCCGGGAATCGAACCCGGGCCCTCCGTGTGTGAAGCGGGAGCTTTAGCCACCAGACCACCGGGCCACGAAAGTTATGTACATATGTCATACTCGCCAGCTTCTCGGTTACTCATCACATTTAAAATATTACTGTCGGTACCGTGTATCTGGTTTTTACCTGGTACCTCTTAGTTCCACTGGGGACTCCCAGCTCTGACGTCTCTGGAGATGTTTACATTGGTGAGCGTTGAACTCATCCGTCCTGCCTCGTGCTAGACACTGTCTGGCAACCATTATCGTCGCTCCTTACAGGGGAAGAGGGAGTTCCTTGATGCTGACGAAGGGCTCTTGTTGCAAAGAACTGGGTTACTCCCAACTCCCTTCCATTCCCAAAGAGCTATTTACAGGTGATAACTTCTCCCATGAAGAAAATAATAACTCGGCTACTGCCATTATCATCCCCACCATCAGTATATCGTACTAACTTTAGTCTCTCTCCTAGGGATTAAAGTATTTTTAATGTTAGTATACAGGTGAACTGTCGCCTTAATGACCCTTATGAAACCCATCATCCTAACCATGATCATTCTCATGATTTTATCACGGTGTCCTCTGCGTCTGAGACAGGATAGTTGTAGAGGCATATACGTCATTTGTGATCCTTACGTTGGTATCTACGTATAATACAGACGTACTCGCTCAGCAGGGGTGGAATCGTAGCTCCTGGGCCCCACATCTTGACTATCAGCTTGCTTTATTAGTTCTTAGTTTTCTAGGTCTCACCATACCTAATCTTGAAACTGTGTGATGGTTCCCTCCATCACCTCCTCGTATAGATCCTTGCGCTTACTAAACTAAGCCGTCACAGGTATGTATGCAGGAAAGGTGAACCTGTGTACGTGCAAGAAAAGTGTATATGTGTACGGGTAAGAGAATTGTTATATTCGTATGTACGTTCAAGAGAGAGGTGTTCGTGAATGAGTGCGAGAGAACCACATTTGTACGTGCCATATGTGTACATGTGTACGTAAAGGTGGAGAGGTGTACAAGTGTGTACGTGCAGGTCGAGTCGTGCACAGGGGAGAGAGAGGTCAGGTAACCAGTTCTTTAGCTACACACGTCTTTCTTACCTATTTCTTACCCATTGTACCTACACCTGAGCTGTGTTCGTATTTTTTTTTTTTTTTTTGGTGCTTGTGGTTTGCTTTGAGAGTTTTCTTGCTCTAGCTGCCTTGCTAGACTGTGTGTGTGTGTGTGTGTGTGTGTGTGTGTGTGTGTGTGTGTGTGTGTGTGTGTGTGTGTGTGTGTGTGTGTGTGTGTGCACGCGCGCGTTTTCACTTGTGGTCTGAGAGGTCGAGTCTCAGCTCCTGGCTCTATCTCTTAATATGGCCATCACTGGGGTCACATTCTCCTAATTTAGATATCCTAATTGTACCGATTCTTAAAACTGAAGAAATACATCCTGACATACCTTGACACATCTGTGTTTTTAACTTCAACGATGCCCTCGTATAGATGTTTCCCGCCTCTCGGCCAGCCAGTCCCTGTCTACCCTATCCATTCTTCTCAGTATTTTGTATGTCGTCATGTCTTCCCTGGTTCTTCTGTCCATACCCATTCCTTCTAGGACTAGTCTCGTCTGTGTTTTTCCACTTTGACGTGCTTAGTCAGGTGTGGGCTCCGTGATGGTGCTGCATACTCCAAGACGGCCCTCATATATGTTGCAAATATTAGTTTTACAGCATCTGCGATCAGTTAAACATCAGACTCGCGTTTCCGGCATGTCCTTCACGTACACCAAAAAGTGTACTGGTTCCAATACCAATTCTTGTTGAATCTCGCTTCTTACTGTTGTTCATTCTGGTCCATATTCCCGAACGGTCACTCTATGTCCTGATAGGTATTCCTTGATCCATTATAGGGTTTCCCTGTTTTTCCTGTCTGCTACTCCATTTGTAGGGGTCTACATTACCCAGTAAACACTTAACCACACACGCCAATAATTTCTTACACAATGCCACTGAGGACTCAGCTTCAGAGCTACATCATGTGTTTGAATTATAATCTGTGTTGACTCATGGACCTGGATTCTGGCTATTATGCCCATAGTTTGGTTTAGGTTCTGTTGGCTATGTCTGTTTTGTTACTGTGTTTCTGGGAACATGGGTCCTCTAAATTGTATCTTCACGATTCCCTCCACTGCCCACTTAGCCTCTGGTAGCATTTTGTATTTCGTGTAAATTTTGTTCTGTGTGGACTTAGATGTCTGTATGGTTAGTAAAACATGCTGTATAGTACCTTTACCTTATTAACTGAGAAGAGTCACGATGCTGAACTGCTCAGGTCATCCATAAAACAGCGCCACACACACCACATTCTACACGATTATATCTTGGGCACTTACTTTTAATTCTACTGTGGGTTATTTGTGGACTTAAGTCGCTGTGAGTCCAGCTGGTTTTTGCAAACTTATGTTCTGTGTGGACTTAGTCGACATGTTAGGAGTTACACACAGTTTATCGTTGATAAACTTACATTCAGGATACAGACTGATCGCCAACTTGTGGCTACTGTTTCTCACAGACTGTAAATACATCTGTACAAGATATCTTTATAAAGTAAACATTGGAGAACATTACTCTTCCTGCTGTACCATTTCCCTCAAGTGATATATAAGAACCTGATTGGGGTTTTTTTCGGTTTATACCGTGGAGTGGTTGTCTACAACAAGGTCTGCTAGAACAGAAGTTACACAAGTCATGTCACAACTTATATTTCTCCAGTCTGGAATAAATTTAGCCTCATGTTTCATGAACTTTCTCTGCCTCAGCTACATGTTCTAATAAGATGTCGACACCGGACTAGATCTGCATATTACAATCTTGAATGTAGCGACACAGTATTACAATCTTTAATACAGCGACACACTATGGTCATCTCGCCATCATATATTCTTTTTATAACAATTGCACACAGTGCAAATTAGGACATTATTTTCTTGGTCTTGTAATTCCTATAATTAAAGTTATTACTAAATTTTTTTTTGTATTTTCATTATCATGGCTACTGTTATTAATTTAATTTTACTTTTGCTGTTACCAATTCAAATTGTAATATTTCGTTTATAATAATAATAATATTATATTATTATTATTATTATTATTTACTTATGCCTTTACACTGTACTGTTATTTTGTATACAAGATACTTGAAAATATAGTTTTAAATGCAAACGTCTCAGTGTCATGCAGAGTAGAATGAACAATCAGTCTCACCTGAAGATATTAACGAAATAATTATAGCAGTAGAGGTGTAAAACTGGTTATAGGTTCACACTTTATGAGTGATCTAGGAGTGCAAGGCTCTCTTGCTGCACTCTCACTCTTTCTCTAGGTCTACAAGGAATATTACCTGCAGGTAGCAGAATAACCAGATTCCTCACACCCTATTGTGTAGTCTGGTGCTGCTGCCAGTGTAAATCCTGACCCTCAACCACAATCCGCTGATTTATGGTTGGGCCGCCTTTCAGCTGCACATCTATGCTTCCCCCTCAACCCTACAGCACACGTGAACGAGGTGTTGCGTAGCTCACTGGTGAATGTAACAGACAAGCAATGGCAGTGTTCCAGGTTTCGATTACCTGGCACCCAGCAATACCTGGGAAAGCTTACTCATACCCCTGCTGCCCCTGCCGACTGTTATGGATTAATAACAAAAAAAGGCACAATACCGTGACTGGAACGATACACAAATAACCCGCACATAAAAGAGAGAAGCTTACAACAACGTTTCGGTCCGACTTCGACCATTTACAAAGTCACACTAACCAGAAGTGGGGCAGGACGGCTATATATAGGCAGGAAGAGGTAGTGGTGGTGGTGGTGGTAGTAGTGGTAGTAGTAGTAGTAGTAGTAGTAGTAGTAGTAGTAGTAGTAGTAGTAGTAGTAGTAGTAGTAGTAGTAGTAGTAGTACAAGAATGGTATATAATACCGACAAGATGAAATTAAGACACATGCGCAACACCCGGGCATCCCTATCGTAGACGTTTCGCCATCCAGCCAGCCACTGGATGGCGAAACGTCCACAACAAAGACAACCAGACGCCGCACATGTGTCTACATGTGTCTACGATAGGGATGCCCGGGTGTTGCGCATGTGTCTTAATTTCATCTTGTCGGTATTATATACCATTCTTGTACTACTACTACTACTACTACTACTACCACCTCTTCCTGTCTATATATAGCCGTCCTGCCCCACTTCTGGTTAGTGTGACTTTGTAAATGCTCCAAGTCGGACCGAAACGTTGTCGTAAGCTTCTCTCTTTTATGTGCGGGTTATTTGTTATGGATTACTTCCAACGGTAAATGAGCTAGAAAACTACTACTACTGAAATGTTGTATCCTGGAAATGAAAACATTTCAGTCCAGAAAAGACACTCCAGAAACTTCTGGAAGTTTTCAAGTTATGAGTAAAAGTTTGTATGTTTACGTAATAATGATAATCTAAATAAATAAATAAAAACAAGCGAGAAGTTTCCAACGATTTACATGACGACCGTACAATGTGTTATTGAATGTGTGATATATATATATATATATATATATATATATATATATATATATATATATATATATATATATATATATATATATAATGTTTTTATAATACTGTAACCGTAAATCGTGAGAAACAGACGCAGGTATATGCGTTACAAAGCGGACGGTGTGTCATGGACGGGTTGTATTTATGGAGGTTCGGTGAATTTACGAGGGAGGGGAGATAGATGGAAAGTGGAGTAAGAGATTCAGGGAGAAGAGCAAATTAGGAGGAAGAGGAGTGTAAAAGAAGGAGTTAGTGATAAGGAAGGACAGGAAGAAAAGAGAGAGATAGAGAGAGAGAGAGGCGAGGCTAAGAGAAAGTCAAGATAATACAACGGTATCAACATTAATAAGGAGAGAGGTAGTGGTGGAAGGTGGGGAAGGAAGGGGTGACGTGTTGAATTATGCACTACGGCAGGAGGGGCTGGATACAATTATTACAATGGGCAAGTCATGGGTCGTGGACTGATTCTAACTATAGAGGTGAAACGGATTTATTAGGCACTGATAAAGGGCACTGAGGTGATTATCTAGACAATGTTAAGAGAATTAAGAGGTTCTCTCTCTCTCTCTCTCTCTCTCTCTCTCTTGCGATCTTGGCTTAAATAGCAACGCTCATCTTGCCATATAGGACAAGCGAAAATTTGTGTATGGAATAATTTCGCCAAAATCATTCTTAACATAACGAAAAAAAATATATTTCACTATGTTTGTTTAGTATTAAATTATTGTAAACAAATCTAAAATATATTTAGTTGGGTTAGGCTAAAATAAATTACTCTTGTTATAATAAGGTTAGGTAAGTTTTCTAAGATTCTTTTAGTTCAAAATTATAAATTTTTACATTAACATTAATGAAAAAATATATCTTTAAACGTATAAGAGAAAATTATTTTAGAAAGGACTTAATTTTAAATGAGTTCTTGCTAACTGACCAGTTTTACGTATTCGGCACGACATTATATATATATATATATATATATATATATATATATATATATATATATATATATATATATATATATATATATATATATATATATACATTGAAAAAGCAACTCTTACTGAAGACATACAAGGCCAAGCTGTTTGCGCTGTATCACGTACCTTCATCAACTGTAATGAAAGTGATTGAAGGTAGAGTCATTGGTGCACAAATTGACCCGACATCCATGACCTCTTGAGAAATTTTCACTAACTTTAGCGCACATCATCGCGCTGATATTAGATTAAGCCATATTTAAGTTTGGAACTAATGCAGTGAGATTAGATTTCACAATCTCTCATATTTTTTATTTAGTTAACAGATTTAAAATCTAGTTTTCAGTGATCAGGAGAGAGAGCCCTGCTGTCAGTGGATGTTTCAATCGTCTCTCTGGAACTACCTTTCAACTTTCTTTGGATCAAAACTACCTCCCATTCCCCATGCAAACCACTAGATCCGTTTGATCCATACAGATTTAGCGGATCCCCAAGATTATAATAAAAATAATAATAACAGTAATAATAGGATCACCCTGTTGCCTCGGTGGGAAACGACCGATGTGTTAAAGTAATAATAATAATAATAATAATAATAATAATAATAATAATAATAATAATAATAATAATAATAATAATAATGTAATATTTCTGTGCTGGTAGACATGTATATTCAAATTTCTGTTTCACTCACATAAAACAATAGGACAGTGCTTGCCACAGGCAAATTGTATATCTTCATTTTGGTCGACCTTGGGCTTAGTTGTAATTACTTATCATGAAAGAACACGTTGCAAAGTTTTTTTTTTTTTTTTTTTTGAGGCGTTTCGCTCTCTGTAGAGTTTCATCAAGTCACGAATTGATAAAATATCTACAGAGAGCTCAACGCTGTCTTAATAGATGTTTCTTCTACGCCTTGTGTTTTTTTTCTTTACTGTTGTTGACAGTGAGACATTTAGATCCCTCCAAACATGTGTTGACAATATAACAGTATTCGTATGGTACATGACTCACGAAATTGTCAGAACATGATTGCAAACAAATCACACGTGTGGGGAGTCGAACCCATGGCAGGCGAGGCCTAAATCTCGCAGGCCAGTGTACTTAACCACTGGTCTTTGCCATCCTAACAAGCTATACCCAACTATGTATATTTCTTGACACTACAGGAATGTTACCAAGGACCCCACCAAAGCAGGTGTTTACAGACCCACCGTTCTGTGATCTGTACATTACATTTTTACCTATGTCTATATAAGCACTGAGCTCTCATTTCTGACTCACGAAATCGTAATGACACGATTGCAAACAAACCATACCACACCAGACCATACTCCAGACCAACGTGTTAGCGTCGGTCTGGGTGCTTAGAGCAGCCAGCCAGCTTGTGGTGGAGTGGACCTCGGAGCCTTCCTGCTGACCCAAGTACAGCGTGCACAGCAGTACGTCTTACTGATGAAGCAGTTACTAGACCATACCACGGGTGGGGCTAGAACCCGCGATCAGAGAGTCTCAAAACTCCAGACCGTCGCGTTAGCCACTGGACCAGCTACCCACAATAAGATTCGCCCAACTAGGTATATTTGTTTGCAATCGTGTCATTACGATTTCGTGAGTCGTGAAGCAGTTACTAAAATACACTGAGCCCCTAAAGAAACTGAGTGACGAAACTACCTTCTAGACCGCTCCTTCCTTCATTCGTAGTCAGATTTTATTCCATGTCTCTGGTAATAAGACAAAATTTCGTCAGGAAATTATATTGTCTTTGCTAATATATACAAATTTCGCCATGAATAAACCATACCACGGGCGGGGTTAGAACCGGCGATCAGAGAGTCTCAAAACTCCAGACCGCTGTTTACAATCGTGGCATTACGATTTCGTGAGTCATGTTCGCCATGAATTATAGCAAGTCTATGATAATTCATCTAACCTTTACCTACAAGTTCTATGATATTGGCAGATGATTAGCTTAAAAGATTATAATTTGCGCACTTCGCTTCCTCTTTCTGTACACATTGTGTTATCTGTTTTCTGTCTAGTCACACTCTTTACATCCCTGAAGAGGCAAATTGAACGAAATCTACGAGAAAACTACATATATTTCAATACACGTGAAATCGTACCTTTTTCTTAGATAAACAAAAGCTGAAGATATGAAGCCGATCGCAATAAAACTGGGAAAATATCAAGGACCAAAATCAGTTCAAAACCTTTCCCTAAGTTTGATACACAAATATTTAAAGTCTGAAGCCGAGCAAATGAGTCATTCTCCAGTTATGCACAGAAACCAGTTTCTTTAATATAATTAGCAAATTAGAATTTGTACAACTTTGTATCAAGAAAAATTTTTACCGAGAAAAACACATCACCATGGATAAAGTTTGAAGCCTGTCAGAAGAGATATTATCCAGTTATTGCGCGGAATCCAATAATTCTTAATTTACTAACAAAGTTAATAAACAAATTTGCGCCTGTACAGCCTAAACCCAAAATACATTATGCCTGAAGAGTAACAAACATGGGACAACACTATGACTGTTTAATGACGAAACGTTTCGACTGCTCTGCAGGCTTCAGTGTTTCGTCCTCCACCAGTGCTGATGTCTGTGTAATCGACTCATGAAGCCTGCAGCGCAGGCGAAACGTTTCGTCATGATGGATTCCTAGTGTTGCCCGTGTGTCTCACTCTTCAACTTGTCGATATTATATACCACTTGTAACATTACCTGTCATACTTACTTCACTATCCCTACCAGTGTTGAAAGTTTGAAGCACATCGGGAGAAGCATTCATCAATTATCAGCGCACCAGAGTTGAGAATTGGATGCCGATCAGATGAGGTGTTAAGTTATAGTCGAAATAAACTGGAGGAAGACAGAAGACAAGAAAGACTCTGCTAGCTAATTAATGGTGCCCCTCCGGTGGTATCTAAATAGTTTTCAGTTTTGATGAGGCTGTATTCAAGGTATTTTTCTGAGACTCGAACACCAGTTTGTCATGGCCAGTCCCAGATAATGTTTACTCGACCTTAAAAGAAATATACAAATATATATATATATATATATATATATATATATATATATATATATATATATATATATATATATATCTATATATATATATATATATATATATAGGTAGTAGGTTGGTAGACAGCAACCACCCAGGGAAGTACTACCGTCCTGCCAGATGACTGTGGAACAGAAACCTGTAACTGTTTTGCATGATGGTAGGATTGCTGGTTTCTTTTTCTGTCTCATAAACACGCTAGATAACAGGGATATCTTGCTACTCCTACTTACACTTTGGTCACACTTCACAGACACGCACATGCATATATATATATACATACATCTAGGTTTTTCTCCCTTTTTCTAAATTGCTCTTGTTCTTCCTTATTTCTTCTATTGTCCATGGGGAAGTGGAAAAGAATCTTTCCTCCGTAAGCCATGCGTGTCGTATAAGGCGACTAAAGTGTTGGGAGCAATGGGCTAGTAACCCCTTCTCCTGTAGACATTTACTAAAAAAGAGAAGAAGAAAATTTTTTGTAAAACTGGGATGCTTGAATGTGCGTGGATGTAGTGCGGATGACAAGAAACAGATGATTGCTGATGTTATGAATGAAAAGAAGTTGGATGTCCTGGCCCTAAGCGAAACAAAGCTGAAGGGGGTAGGGGAGTTTCGGTGGGGGGAAATAAATGGGATTAAATCTGGAGTATCTGAGAGAGTTAGAGCAAAGGAAGGGGTAGCAGTAATGTTGAAGGATCAGTTATGGAAGGAGAAAAGAGAATATGAATGTGTAAATTCAAGAATTATGTGGATTAAAGTAAAGGTTGGATGCGAAAAGTGGGTCATAATAAGCGTGTATGCACCTGGAGAAGAGAGGAATGTAGAGGAGAGAGAGAGATTTTGGGAGATGTTAAGTGAATGTATAGGAGCCTTTGAACCAAGTGAGAGAGTCATTGTGGTAGGGGATCTGAATGCTAAAGTAGGAGAAACTTTTAGAGAGGGTGTGGTAGGTAAGTTTGAGGTGCCAGGTGTAAATGATAATGGAAGCCCTTTGATTGAACTTTGTATAGAAAGGGGTTTAGTTATAGGTAATACATATTTTAAGAAAAAGAGGATAAATAAGTATACAAGATATGATGTAGGGCGAAATGACAGTAGTTTGTTGGATTATGTATTGGTAGATAAAAGACTGTTGAGTAGACTTCAGGATGTACATGTTTATAGAGGGGCCACAGATATATCAGATCACTTTCTAGTTGTAGCTACACTGAGAGTAAAAGGTAGATGGGATACAAGGAGAATAGAAGCATCAGGGAAGAGAGAGGTGAAGGTTTATAAACTAAAAGAGGAGGCAGTTAGGGTAAGATATAAACAGCTATTGGAGGATAGATGGGCTAATGAGAGCATAGGAAATGGGATCGAAGAGGTATGGGGGTAGGTTTAAAAATGTAGTGTTAGAGTGTTCAGCAGAAGTTTGTGGTTACAGGAAAGTGGGTGCGGGAGGGAAGAGGAGCGATTGGTGGAATGATGATGTAAAGAGAGTAGTAAGGGAGAAAAAGTTAGCATATGAGAAGTTTTTACAAAGTAGAAGTGATGCAAGGAGGGAAGAGTATATGGAGAAAAGGAGAGAGGTTAAGAGAGTGGTGAAGCAATGTAAAAAGAGAGCAAATGAGAGAGTGGGTGAAATGTTATCAACAAATTTTGTTGAAAATAAGAAAAAGTTTTGGAGTGAGATTAACAAGTTAAGGAAGCCTAGAGAACAAATGGATTTGTCAGTTAAAAATAGGAGAGGAGAGTTATTAAATGGAGAGTTAGAGGTATTGGGAAGATGGAGGGAATATTTTGAGGAATTGTTAAATGTCGATGAAGATAGGGAAGCTGTGATTTCGTGTATAGGGCAAGGAGGAATAACATCTTGTAGGAGTGAGGAAGAGCCAGTTGTGAGTGTGGGGGAAGTTCGTGAGGCAGTAGGTAAAATGAAAGTGGGTAAGGCAGCTGGGATTGATGGGATAAAGATAGAAATGTTAAAAGCAGGTGGGGATATAGTTTTGGAGTGGTTGGTGCAATTATTTAATAAGTGTATGGAAGAGGGTAAGGTACCTAGGGATTGGCAGAGAGCATGCATAGTTCCTTTGTATAAAGGCAAAGGGGACAAAAGAGAGTGCAAAAATTATAGGGGGATAAGTCTGTTGAGTATACCTGGTAAAGTGTATGGTAGAGTTATTATTGAAAGAATTAAGAGTAAGACTGAGAATAGGATAGCAGATGAACAAGGAGGCTTTAGGAAAGGTAGGGGATGTGTGGACCAGGTGTTTACAGTGAAACATATAAGTGAACAGTATTTAGATAAGGCTAAAGAGGTCTTTGTGGCATTTATGGATTTGGAAAAGGCGTATGACAGGGTGGATAGGGGGGGCAATGTGGCAGATGTTGCAGGTGTATGGTGTAGGAGGTAGGTTACTGAAAGCAGTGAAGAGTTTTTACGAGGATAGTGAGGCTCAAGTTAGAGTATGTAGGAAAGAGGGAAATTATTTCCCAGTAAAAGTAGGCCTTAGACAAGGATGTGTGATGTCACCGTGGTTGTTTAATATATTTATAGATGGGGTTGTAAGAGAAGTAAATGCGAGGGTCTTGGCAAGAGGTGTGGAGTTAAAAGATAAAGAATCACACATAAAGTGGGAGTTGTCACAGTTGCTCTTTGCTGATGACACTGTGCTCTTGGGAGATTCTGAAGAGAAGTTGCAGAGATTGGTGGATGAATTTGGTAGGGTGTGCAAAAGAAGAATATTAAAAGTGAATACAGGAAAGAGTAAGGTTATGACGATAACAAAAAGATTAGGTGATGAAAGATTGGATATCAGATTGGAGGGAGAGAGTATGGAGGAGGTGAATGTATTCAGATATTTGGGAGTGAACGTGTGAGCGGATGGGTCTATGAAAGATGAGGTGAATCATAGAATTGATGAGGGGAAAAGGGTGAGCGGTGCACTTAGGAGTCTGTGGAGACAAAGAACTTTGTCCTTGGAGGCAAAGAGGGGAATGTATGAGAGTATAGTTTTACCAACGCTCTTATATGGGTGTGAAGCATGGGTGATGAATGTTGCAGCGAGGAGAAGGCTCGAGGCAGTGGAGATGTCATGTCTGAGGGCAATGTGTGGTGTGAATATAATGCAGAGAATTCGTAGTTTGGAAGTTAGGAGGAGGTGCAGGATTACCAAAACTGTTGTCCAGAGGGCTGAAGAAGGGTTGTTGAGGTGGTTCGGACATGTAGAGAGAATGGAGCAAAACAGAGTGACTTCAAGAGTGTATCAGTCTGTAGTGGAAGGAAGGCGGGGTAGGGGTCGGCCTAGGAAAGGTTGGAGGGAGGGGGTAAAGGAGGTTTTGTGTGCGAGGGGCTTGGACTTCCAGCAGGCATGCGTGAGCGTGTTTGATAGGAGTGAATGGAGACAAATGGTTTTTAATACTTGACGTGCTGTTGGAGTGTGAGCAAAGTAACATTTATGAAGGGGTTCAGGGAAACCGGCAGGCCGGACTTGAGTCCTGGAGATGGGAGGTACAGTGCCTGCACTCTGAAGGAGGGGTGTTAATGTTGCAGTTTAAAAATTGTAGTGTAAAGCACCCTTCTGGCAAGACAGTGATATATGTATATATATACATATATACATATATATATATATATATATACATATATATATATACATATATACATATATACATATATATATATACATATATACATATATACATATATATACATATATACATATATATACATATATACATATATATACATATATACATATATATACATATATACATATATATACATATATACATATATATACATATATACATATATATATATATACATATATATACATATATACATATATATATATATACATATATATACATATATACATATATATATATATACATATATATACATATATACATATATATATATATATATATATATATATTTATTTTATTATTTTTTTTATCACACCGGCCGATTCCCACCAAGGCAGGGTGGCCCGAAAAAGAAAAACTTTCACCATCATTCACTCCATCACTGTCTTGCCAGAAGGGTGCTTTACACTACAGTTTTTAAACTGCAACATTAACACCCCTCCTTCAGAGTGCAGGCACTGTACTTCCCATCTCCAGGACTCAAGTCCGGCCTGCCGGTTTCCCTGAATCCCTTCATAAATGTTACTTTGCTCACACTCCAACAGCACGTCAAGTATTAAAAACCATTTGTCTCCATTCACTCCTATCAAACACGCTCACGCATGCCTGCTGGAAGTCCAAGCCCCTCGCACACAAAACCTCCTTTACCCCCTCCCTCCAACCCTTATATATATATATATATATATGTATATATATACATATATATACATATATATATATGTGTGTGTGTGTGTGTGTGTGTGTGTGTGTGTGTGTGTGTGTGTGTGTGTGTGTGTGTGTGTGTGTGTGTGTGTGTGTGTGTGTGTGTGTGTGTGTGTGTGTGTGTCGTGCCGAATATGTAGAACTGGTCAATTAGCAAGAACTCATTTAAAATCAAGTCCTTTCTAAAATTTTCTCTTATACATTTAAAGATATATTTTTTTATTAATGTTGATGTAAAAATTTATAATTTTGCACCAAAAGGAACTTAGAAAACCTACCTAACCTTATTATAAAAAGCGCAATTTATTTTAGCCTAACCCAACTAAATATATTTTAGATTTGTTTACAATAATTTAATACTAGACAAACACAGTGAAATACATTTTTTTCGTTAGGTTCAGAATGATTTTGGCGAAATTGTTGCATACACAAATTTTCACTTGTCCTATATGGCAAGATGATCGTTGCTATTTAAGCCAAGATCGCAAGTTCTGCCTATTCGGCACGACATTATAAATAAATAAATATAAATATATATATATATATATATATATATATATATATATATATATATATATATATATATATATATATATATATATAATAAATAGTTACAGTATATAAAAAGTTTTTTCCGTTTACTAGGTCTCTCTGAATTCAATTATTGTAATTGCTTGCGCAGTAATGCCAAGTAAGTGACTTGCTCTTTCATAGTAATAAGCGTCAACTTCTCGGTAGCATTATCTTTACTTGGTACGAATGAGAATACGATGACAACAACAAGAGTGTTAATTAAGTCTGGTATCTTCGCCAGGCCAACACTCAGGGTACATAGCAACCCAGTATTAGAGACAGCAGATATCACCTGACGCACCGCAGAGCACATGGCAACACTCTTCTAAGGCCAACAGGCATCGCCAGGAATACAATAATAATTTTGGGTATCCCTGAACATGCATTGCAAGGATCAGTTCCTACAATGACTTGGGCAATTGCAAAATCCCCCTCCCCTCCCCCACCCCAAAAAAATAGATAGCCAACCACAAAACCCCTTTTAAAAACTACAAAAGACTTTGTTTAAAAACTGCTGAATGAACTTGGAAGAGGTCATTACCCCAGCCGCAAAGAATACAGCCGAAAAAATAGAATAAATTACACATCAGTCATGATGGTGCAACTCTGCAAACCACCGACCCGTTTTCCTTTTGGTACAACAATGGTTGGCCTTGGTGCGAGGACTCAGTGTGTGAGTGACTAGCGGGGAGTTGTTAATAGCAGGCTTTATCAAAGTCAAATGGTGCGTTGAGTACTGCTGTATGTTGAGAATCACCCTGCAGACAAACCCTTAAAACGCGAGCAAACAATTACACTCTGAAATAAAATAAATTAATACGAACTAGCAGCCAGGATATTCATATATACAAAGAAGCATACATTAATATTTATATCTATTTCCGTATCATGAATGGTAGTGGACAGAGAATGGACTTCCACCAGTCCGTGCACTGAATGACGAGCGCGGGATTACCGCCTCACAAAGAATAAAAAAAAAAAATCCCACTAAGCAAAGGTTCCACGGACCAAGTGAACTCTGAATGATTCATTCTTCACCACTAGCACCTCTGAAGTCGCACTCCACCAACACAGTCTGCCCGGCACTCCCGCTCTCACCCACACCACAGTATCATCTACCCTTCAGCGTGCAGCATTTCACTCCTACTCAATCCTGTGCCACAGCAGCAAGAGCCAAACTAACATTCTCTAGCTGATTTTTGCTGTAAAATTTGCCCGAGGGGTCGAAGTAACTATACATTGTCACTCATTCTTTGAGTGGGAGTATTAGTATCAAAACAGAATTAGGCAGTGTTACTCATACTACGAGTGAAAATCTAGTTATCATTACTACATTTTTCCCAAACTAGTTGATCAGCCTTTGACGCTGCAGTCTATATACGTAATCTTCCTGAATCTTCCGAATCATCCCCTCCTCCAACCCGCTGCCTGAAACCAGACCGGACCTCCTGGTTGATGGCCAGATACACAAGGTTGTTGGTGCTAACAGCACCAAAGGCTGGGCTGGTCAGTAACTAATTTAGCTGCTATAACATTTAGAAATTAATTAAAACACAGTAGACGCTTCTCCAGAATTACTGTAAACTCGAGAAACTTTCTGTACAAAAGTTTGAAAATCAAATCCTCTAACATAAGATTCGCAATTAGTATTGTATAATTCCTCCAGTTATAAATTATCAGTATTTAATCATCAGTATCAAGGAACTAAAGCTCTTAATGTTTACAATGACAGATCCTCGGGAAGAGAAAATTTAAACAAACAGGAACAAATTCAAATCCAGAAAAGTATGAAGAAGAATAAACAATAAAACATTGTTAGTCCCTTCACGTGGGCATGAAAATGTTGACATCACGCCGTATTAAGAGGATATTTTGCACATTTCTTACGACCATGATTTTCGTCCTCTCACGTGACCTCCTCTATAGAGTAAATGCAGTTGATAAAATAAACAAAAAAAATGAATATTGCGAGGAACGGCCTTCATAGCACTTACTATTCAATTTTCGGATGCACTTTCTCTTTAAAATAAAAACAATACACCATAGAGTAGTTTGACAAGACAACACTGTGTTACAGAAAGCGATCAAGTCATACAGCGCCTGGGTAATGGAAGGTACTGGAAGGGAAAAAAATATTTTTAATCTGGCCAGGTTGACAAGCAAGGACGAGCGTCTTGAGGCAGCCCAGAGCCCAGGAACATTAGACACCTGTTACTTCAAAGACCTAGAAATGTCATTCAGGATAATCGCACAACCTTGTGGATAAGATGCAATGTTATGTGCCCACGTACATGTTTATCATTATTATTATTATATTGTTATTTACTTACAGATTTATTTATAATTTGACATTTGAATACAATAAGCAATACCTCGAAACTTCTACGTTATTGTATAATCATGAAAAATGCTTTAAGCCACATGCATACACGCACACATGCACGCACACACACATACATACACAAAGACACAATACACACACACACAAGGTGGACAAAGACAGGATGTTCCAGAGATGGGATACAGCAACAAGGGGACAAAGTTGGAAGTTGAAGACACAGATGAATCACAGGGGTGTTAGGAAGTATTTCTTCAGCCACAGAGTAGTCAGGAAATGGAATAGTTTGGGAAGCGATGTAGTGGAGGCAGGATCCATACATAGCTTTAAGCAGAGGTATGATAAAGCTCACTGTTCAGGAAGAGTGACCTAGTAGCGACCAGTGAAGAGGCGGGGCCAGGAGCTAGGACTCAACCCCTTCAACCTCAACTAAGTGAGTACAACTAGGCGAGTACACACGCACGCACACACATACATACACACACACACACACTGTATCATAAAATGATAATTGTGAGTGGTGAACAACTGGGATATCATGAACTTCAAAGAGCAGCGCAGGACTTCAGGAGTACCAAGGTGTATTTGACTGCAGTAGGATACTTTAGGAAACAGCAAGAAATCCTGGAGAGACAAAGACTGGTCGAGAAAAGTGGCTGCTTAGGTTGAAGCCCGACAAGTGCAAGAGTGACTGGATAAGTGGCTGCTTAAGTTCAACCACCACCAGGTGCAAGTAATAAAAGAAAGCGGCAAGGAAAGATCCTAGAGAGAATTACCTGCGAGAAAGTTAGCTGAGGGAACCAATCAAAGGGATCAGTGAGCTAACATAAACTAGCCTTTCGCCCGAAGCACACATTAAATACAGTCAAGGGTGTTACTAGGTTAGCAAACGTGAGACTAACCTTCGGAACACTTATCATAAGACTTGTTCAAATAGCTTTTTACAGCCCTCGAGTAGACTGCACCAGTGTGGAACTCTCATATGTCCTTCTTTTAGAAAGTTCAGAAGTGAACGTTAGAATAAAGTTCGAAACTGCCAGAGAAAGGGATGTGTAAATACAGCAAGAGGAAGCGTAGATCAAGAGGAATAATACTTATGTAAATTACTCTGTAGTATAAACGGAGTATAGACGGGGCTCACTATTATAGACAGAACCTTAAAGTTCCTCTTTAACAAAGCAACCTCCGAGTAACTATATAGAGTAGAGAGATAAAGAGAGACTTCATTAGACTAAAAATGGGAAGCAGCAGGGTAAAACCGCAGTAGTAGACCCGGAAGATACAAGGCAGGTGCAAGAGCTAGAGCCCAACTACCACAAGCTACCTACAAAATATATAATTACACTACAGGTAATTACAAAACAGGTGGCAGGTCAGCTGAGAAGATTAATTTTAACAGCGCTTAATATTGCATTTTAACAGCAGAATCTTACAGTTTAAAACCACCTAATCTTAAATTTCAATTATTCGAAAATTATTTTTTTATAAATAATTCATCTTTAGTCCTATCTTCTTTTATCCCATTTCTTCGTCCCTGAAAAACTGTAATACAAAGATGCGGATGGAAGCGGTTTCTTTGGGTTTCCTCACAGCATCATTACAGAGGAGAATATATAGATATATATATATATATATATATATATATATATATATATATATATATATATATATTCTGATGAGTATTTCTCTCTTGATGTATGTGCACTTACAGTGTACTTTAATCTCTGTAGTTCCATATTCTTGAGTGGTGGTGAATAGGTAACATGCAGCCTTTAGTGACCCCCGCGTAGTACTTTGGCTTAAAAAACACATTAACAAAACATCTGGCAATGAGATGTCAGAAAGAAAAAAAAGAGTCAACCTTCGGGTCTGCATGTTTATCATTGGTGGAGCGAGAAAGACTGTCTGAAAGGTATGAGGAGAGCGGAAAACATCACGAAGCTACGTCAGTAACATATGTGCAACAGCACCACGAATGAGAGCACTACCAGCTGATGCACTCGGCAGAAACACCTGCGTGTACACACCTACTTGAACACCTGTAGTAAAACCAGGACCAGATTTCAACACCTGCACTCACAAGAGTTACTCCATGCATTTCAAAGACTCACAAACGATTTCTCGCTTAGGAAGAAGAAAGTGTGGAATTAGGGTAGACCCAGTCATAGTAGTACTAGCACTAATAGTAGTACTAGTAATAGCACTAGTAGTAGTAGTACTAGTAGTAGTACTAGTATTTATTACAACACTTTTGTTTACAGCAATATGAGCCACAGTTACGGCAGGGTCGTGACCTCTGAGGTGGACCTGCCCATTTTTCCTTCCCCTAGAATTTTGAAGAAAAATCCCTTTATATGTGTAAAGGATCGGGAAATATTGACATACATATGTATATGACGCCTACAGATCTAGGCCCAAAGTTGCTGTTCACTGATAAGTTTATATCAAGTGTAGACCTCTCTGGGAATTTGCGCAGGCTACGGGCGGGTACAGCCAAAGCAACGTTTATGCACATCGATATTCACAACCACAGCGACATTCTCAACCATAGCAGCACTAAGACTCACGGCCACAACCACAAGACACGGGAGAAATGTGTACGTGATCCGGCTCACGTCAGTGTCCAGGCTATACCAGCACCTCCTTAGCTCGCTCTCTCTCTCTCTCTCTCTCTCTCTCTCTCTTTCTAAAAAAATTACCTCGTCCTGCTCACACATTCCTATTTCACATCCGGTGGGCTTGACCAATCATGCCAGCAAACAGGTGTTCTGGTCTGGGACCAAGCCGCGGGGGCGGTGACCCCCGGAAGCGACTACAGCTAACCTACAAATAACCACTTTTGTCTTAACTCCCCCACATTAACCAATGCTTAACACTGAAAGCGCCCCTCTTAGTTATTTTTTCCCTATGAGAGAGAGAGAGAGAGAGAGAGAGAGAGAGAGAGAGAGAGAGAGAGAGAGAGAGAGAGAGAGAGAGAGAGAGAGAGAGAGAGAGAGAGCACAAAGAGAAGCAGTTACCTGGAGAGAAGCTAGAGGCTTCGCTATAAAAAAAAAGCTCGATGAAGCTGCAGCTATCAGAAGTGAGGGAGCGGTCTAGAGGGAGGAACCCAGCTGCTGTGTGATGGAATCAAGCTAGATGGAGCACTCAGCTACACATAGCTGCACTCAACATCCATCCAGATGCGTGCTAGAGGAAGGAACACAGCAGTGTGATCGAACGAGGCTAGATGGAGTCCAGACCATCGGTCTACAGGGATGGAGACTAGAACCTCGTGCAGACCACACACCCAACTAACCATTGGGAGCAACGCACCTTTCCCCTTTCCTACTCCTTGCAATTTTTTTCTATCTCTCTTTCCCCAATTCCATCACTCCTCTCTTCATTTCCAACCCTCCTCTCCCCATTTCCATCCCTCCTCTCCTCATTTCCATCCCTCCTCTCCCCATTTCCATCCTTCCTCTTCCCATTTCCATCCCTCCTCTCCCCATTTCTATCGCTTCTCTCCCCATTTCTATCCCTCCTCTCTCCCCAATTCCTCTCCTGATTTTCACCATTTCCATTCCACCCTTTCGTTCCTTCTCCACCCATTTCCGACACCCACCATTTTTAACCCATTTCCCAGTCCCCCTCCCTCAGTCACGCATGTCAGTTCATTAACGTTCACACCTGGCCGACCAACCACCTCGTTTCCTCCCATTTCCACAGCTCTGCCTGAGAGTGAGAGAGAGAGAGAGAGAAAGAGAGAGAGAGAGAGAGAGAGAGAGAGAGAGAGAGAGAGAGAGAGAGAGAGAGAGAGAGAGAGAGAGAGAGAGAGAGAGAGAGAGAGAGAGAGAGAGAGGTGGCGGGTGACTCATAAAAAGAAACATATTCATCATCATACATTCCATAGCTGTCTTTCCAGAAGGGCGCCAACATCAACATTCGAGTCACTCATACAAGCAGCTCAGTGAAGGAGCGCTGCGCTCACAACCAAGAGATCCCAGGGTCGAACCCTGAACGAGGCAGGACGTATAGGCATGTCTCCAAATACCCCCTGTGCCCTCATTACCTAGCAGCAAATAGAGACCTAGGAGTTAGTTAGCTGTTATGGAAACATGCACACTGCTTGGCTTTCTTGGGTTACTGACGCTCCGGAGTGACTAATCCATACAAAAACTTCTGGTTAATACTCCAGACTTCAGGCACTGCATTTTCCCACCTTCAACGCTCACCATCTCTTCCCCCAAATCCCTTCAGAAATATTACCTTGCTCGCACTCCAACAGCACAGTAAATCCCCCCCCCCCAAAAAAAAAAAACACTTTCCTCCATTCACTTGGAATTCTGTAAGTTACTATTTCCTTAAATCTCTCCATTTGCCACATCATACATACTTGAGAACCTTAGTGTTATTTTTTTTTACAATATCTTGTTTAGTTGGATAGATAACACCCTGGCTTTGCCAGAGTTATCTTACAAGGCTAGCACTGCCTTATTTATCTGATAGCAGTACTACCTACCGAACGTAGAAGACCAGATTACTCTCGGATCTTTTAGTTGGGCTGACAGAATTACCTTGTCCAAAGCGTGCTTACCTGACAACATAATAACGTTACCCTGTGACATCATGCTTACCTGACAACACAGTAACGTTACCTTACCTGGCAACTTAACTACGTTATCTTGTAATTCCGATGCCTTGAAATACCCCGATTAACTCAGCATACCTGTGGGAGAGGGATTGGCTTTCTGAGTGACAGCTGAGGGATACGTGTGTGTGTGTGTGTGTGTGTGTGTGTGTGTGTGTGTGTGTGTGTGTGTGTGTGTAATATTTACTGAAGACGGTACACCACAAGCATCGCTCTATTCATATACCTACAAACAAGCAAACAAGTACTTACAAATGGGTTATAAAGCGCGCGCGCACACGCACACGCGCACACGCACACGCACACACACACACACACACACACACACACATACACACACACATACACACACACAAACACACACCTTGACCTCTCACTAACCTCTTCCCTCTCTCTCTCTCTCCAACTTTAATAAGTCACCAAAACATTATAACTGATAATGTCCACAGAGACAGAGGTGGCACACACCTGAGGCTCTCAACACCTCACAAGCAATCTGACAGTCATGAACCTTACAATAAGGAAGATATGTATGCAACACATAATGTATGATTCTAATCAGTGGGAAGCGCAACTCTCGAAGCCTGAGGGAGACCAGGCTTGATTCTAGGAAAAGGCAGCTGCAATTCCTTTGATTAAGAGCCTTTAACCAGCATCAAGGCACCTCCTCCCCCATGAAGGTTCGAACCTTAGACAACAGAAAAAAAAGAAAGGTGGGAAGTACAATGCCTGGAGTCTAAGAGGACGTGGTAAGGGAGAACCAACATGAAAACTTGGTTGATATGCCTTCTCTTCTTAAGACTTTTAATATTAAAGTTGTATTAAAAAATCTTGATACAGTAAAAAAAAACTTTTAATAAAGAATTCCCCCCAAAATGCTGATGGATGTGTCTATAAGATTCCTTGTAAAAGTTGCGATAAAGTTTATTACGGTCAAACTGGTAAAAATCTCGAACTAAGAATAAAACAACATAAATATAGTATTAGAACTGGACAAGATTCCAATGCTCTATTTATTCATGTAAGAGATTTTAACCATCCAATTGATTTTCAAAAAGTTGAGAAAGTAGTATCAAGCAAGTCCATGGTCGACAGGAATATAATTGAATCTTGTTTCATCAAAAGCAGTTTTGACAATAATATGAATATTTCCTTTGGTTTATATAAATTAGATCCATTTATAATTAATAGAATTTGGGAAGAATTTAATAATACACTGAACAAATAATAATTTTTAAATTTTCTTGGGTAGAATAGTTTGTGGGTGAGTTGTGCAAAGGACCTATCCAAGTTGGGTCGGCGCGCGTCAGGTGTTTAACCGTTGTGGGATCTGATAGTGAGGTGCTGGCCAGACCCCTTATATAGCTTCCTTGGATGCTTTACTTTCATAGTTCCTTGATAATGTGAGTAGTCACGAAAGCGCTTGGAATTTCTCTATTCTTTCACAGTGGTTGTTTTGCATATTCTGAAATCACCTGTTTACTGTGATCTTATTGCATATATATATATATATATATATATATATATATATATATATATATATATATATATATATATATATATATATATATATATACCGATATTAAGCAAATATCGCAAACCAAGCGATACAGGATGCAAAACAACCACGGAGGGAGTAAAATGATAGCTCTAGGCCTTTTGTGTTGCAATCAACACATCAGGAGCTTGAAAAGTTGCAGAAAAGAGGAGGATGTCCACGTAAATACGATTTCCAAGGACGTCTTCACTTTGCAAGCTCCCGATGTGTTCATTGCCATCCACACTACCATACTATGAAAAACTTTCCCTCATTTCTCCTGTTGCTGCCTTGCAACATTGTACAGATCCTGATGACGCACCGCGAAGTGTGAAAGTACTTGAGCTTAGGATTTCCATCCGTGGCTTGTCTAGTGGCCAAGTGGGTAACGCAATGTGAACGTTCTACTGTCTCTTAAGGCTAGAGAATGTATCGCAGAATCTAATCTAGGCTGGCTGCAGTTATGTGTGTGTGTGTGTGTATATATACATATATATATATATATATATATATATATATATATATATATATATATATGTGTGTGTGTGTGTGTGTGTGTGTGTGTGTGTGTGTGTGTGTGTGTGTGTGTGTGTGTGTGTGAGTGTGTGAGTGTGTGTGTGTGTGTGTGACTGTGTGTGTGTGTGTGTGTGTGTGTGTGTGTGTGTGTGTGTGTGTGTGTGTGTGTGTGTGTGTGTGTGTGTGTGTGTGTGTGTGAGAGTGTGTGTGTGTGAGAGAGTGTGTGTGTGTGTGTGTGTGTGTGTGTGTGTGTGTGTGTGTGTGTGTGTGTGCGTGCGTGCGTGCGTGCGTGCGTGCGTGCGTGCGTGCGTGCGCAAGCGAGCGCGAATGCTCAACAATTCGCAAACAGGCGAAAATATTTAGAAACATTTTAACTCAGTCCACAGCAGGACTGGAACCTGCAAACTCGGCATTACAGTACACAGTACTTCATAATCAGAATAGCCTATATTCAGCAGTACATAAACAAAGAGCACATTTTCTGTCAAGTTCAGACTCAGGTGACGCCAGGACGCGACCAGACTCATGTTTACCACCGCAGTTCCTCCAAGATGACTTACAAATGACTGAACACTCACCTGTGAAACTCTTACCTTACTGTACTACCCTGCACGACTGATACTGTTACGGCGCTTGTGAGGCATCACGGCAGAAGTTGGGATGGATTATTATATATATATATATATATATATATATATATATATATATATATATATATATATATATATATATATATATACACACATTATCTCAGTCCACAGCAGGACTCCAAACTGCAAACTTTGCATCAAAGTACACAGTACTTTATCCATAAGTTCAGACTCCAAATTTGGCTTTTTCGGCTTTTTGTCGTTGTTCACTGCATGTGGCAAGATTTGATAAAATAACTTCGAAAAGAAGCTTGGTGCCCCGGGTTAAAGGGAAACATCGTCTAGCTTCAGCTAGGCGCCCATACTTACCTGGAGTCTGGCGTTGTGGGTAAAGTACTGTGTACTCTGATGCAGAGTTTGCATCAGTCCTACTGCGGACTGAAAGATAATATTTGTAAATAATTTCGCCTCTTTGGTAAGTGTTAAGCATAAATAAACATACGAAGCCTCACGGGGTAACCACCCCATAACTACTCCCTCACCCTAACAACCAACTGCTACCGTGTTCGAACTACCCTTCTCCCAGTCTCCTTACCTTTCCAAGCAACCCCCTTTTTTTCCATGCCAAACGTGCGATTTTAAACGACTGACAGAACTTCCGAAACAAACCACGGTGAATGAGGATAACGTTGCTATCTCGACGTTGTTCTGCCTTTTGAGCCACTTCTCTATGTTACCTTAAAATTAAGATGCTACTTTAATAGCTTAAATTACAATTACTTAACAAAACTAATAAAATAATAAAATACCGGAACAGGAAGTGTCTCTTCCCGGTGCAACAACACAATAAGAGCAGCAGAGAAGACATAACGCAGGTAAGCAAAGTGTTTATTGACCTTCGTTACTTTTCACAAGCTCAATCATTTAATTTTAAATGCCTCGGTTCATGAGACCGTGTTACACCACGAGGCCGACAACACTTAGTCAGGAGGATCCAAACAAGGCCAGAAGACACAACAAAGCAAGCTTCAGAGTCAGGAATCACAAACAAGGTCTATCTCAAATGGGAGACAAGAAAAAACGCATGATGCAGCAGAACTCAGTAACACCATTAATATTATATTCGTGGGGAAGCGCTAAACGCATAGGGGGTCACACGGCACCTGGAAAATGGCAAGCAAACAAGTTTGATCCAAGGGAGGAAAAGCTAACTTTAATTCATTGCATCAAGAGCCCCTCATCAGTATCAAGGAACTGATAACATCAGATTTCTTTTAGGATAGTAACTGACTACTTACTTCCTGATGGATAACACATGCTGAGGAATATTCAATAATTGGTGAAGCATCTAGACCTGCAGGGGTTATAACGCCTTGATCCACTGAAGGGGAGGGTATCTTTGATTCCTTGATTCAAGAGCGTTTCACGTACTTCAGAGGCATCCCCCTTGAAGGACATGCTGAGGAAGGGGTCGAGGAAATAACAGTACATAACTCTGATTCACAAGTTATATTCCTCCACAGGGGAATGCCATTTATGCCACTGAAGAGCTCTTGATTCAAAGAACTGACTCAGACCTGGTTACCTCCAGGTCCTCACACACTGTAAAATCTCTACGGGTTTGGTGCTAAGTAATAATAATAATAATAATAATAATAATAATAATAATAATAATAATAATAATAATAAAAGGGAGACTAGAAATCAACTGCTTAAGCCCTTCTGAGGTTTAATAGGCGAGGTCATACGCTGAAGTTTTATCCCTGCAGGCACTGCTGAGTATACACACACACACACACACACACACACACACACACACACACACACACACACACACACACACACACACACGTCTAATCGACATGTGCCTAGGACAAAATGGTAACTAATACACACACACACACACACACACAATTGACAAGGTGGACAAAGACAGGATGTTCCAGAGATTGGACACAGTAACAAGGGGACACAGTTGGAAGCTGAAGACACAGATGAATCACAGGGATGTTAGGAAGTATTTCTTCAGCCACAGAGTAGTCAGTAAGTGGAATAGTTTGGGAAGCGATGTAGTGGAGGCAGGATCCATACATAGCTTTAAGCAGAGGTATGATAAAGCTCACGGCTCAGGGAGAGTGACCTAGTAGCGATCAGTGAAGAGGCGGGGCCAGGAGCTCGGACTCGACCCCTGCAACCTCAACTAGGTGAGCAACTAGGTGAGTACACACACACACACACACACACACACACACACACACACACACACACACACACACGCACACACAGTATCTAATCGACATGTGCCTAGGACAAAATGGTAACTAACACACACACACACACACGCGCACACGTGCTCATATACAACAGGCCTAGTGTCTAATTGACATGTGCCTAGGACAAAACGGTAACTAACACACACACACTCACACATACACACACACATACACACACACATACACACACATACACACACACACATACACACATACACACACACACGTGCTCATATACAACAGGCCTAGTGTCTAATCGACATGTGCCTAGGACAAAATGGAAACTAACACATACACATACACACACACACACACATACACACACACACACACATACACACACACACATACACACAAACACACACACACATACACACACACACACACACACATACACACAAACACACACACACACACACACACACACACACACACACACACACACACACAGAACCCCACAGTATGCCACCAGGTCTCCCACCCTCACAGGCCCCCCAAACCACAGTGTTGGAAAGGAAACTGAAGGTATGGTACACAAACGCTGATGGAATAACAAATAAGTGGGAGGAGTGGCAAGAAAGAGTCAAAGAAGCATCACCGGACATCATAGCTCTCACAGAAACCAAGCTTACAGGTATGATAACAGATGCCATCTTTCCAACGGGATACCAAATCCTGAGGAAAGACAGAGGGAACAGGGGGGGTGGAGGAGTGGCGTTGCTGATCAAAAATCGCTGGAATTTTGATGAGCTGGAGAGAGAAGATAGCGGAGAAGAAAGTGATTACATAGTGGGAACACTTCACTCTGGAGGTCCCAAGGTGGTAATAGCAGTGATGTATAACCCACCACAGAACAGCAGGAGGCCAAGGCAAGAGTACGACGAGAGCAATAGAGCGATGGTTGACACACTGGCTAGAGTGGCCAGAAGAGCTCATGCATGCAGGGCAAAGCTCCTGATCATGGGTGACTTTAACCACAAGGAGATAGATTGGGAGAACTTGGACCCACATGGGGGCCAAGATACTTGGAGGGCTAAGATGATGGAGGTGGTACTGGAGAACTTCATGTACCAACACGTAAGGGACACTACAAGAGAGAGAGGAGAGGATGAACCAGCAAGGCTGGACTTAGTATTCACCTTCAGTAGTGCAGATATCGAGGACATCACATATGAAAGACCCCTTGGGGCCAGTGACCATGTGGTTGTAAGCTTCGAATACACAGTAGAGCTACAAGTGGAGGGAGAAGCAGGAAGGCCAGGACGAATGAAGCCAAACTACAAGAAAGGGGACTACACAGGAATGAGGAACTACCTGAACGGGGTTCAGTGGGACAGAGAACTGGCAGGGAAACCAGTTAATGAGATGATGGAATATGTAGCAATAAAATGCAAGGAGGCTGAGGAGAGGTTTGTACCCAAGGGTAACAGGAGTAATGAAAAAGCCAGGATGAGCCCATGGTTTACCCAAAGGTGCAGGGAGGCAAAAACCAAGTGTGCTAGGGAATGGAAGAAATATAGAAGGCAAAGGACCCAGGAGAATAAGGAGAACAGTCGTAGAGCCAGAAATGAATATGCACAGATAAGAAGGGAGGCCCAAAGACAATATGAAAATGACATAGCAGCGAAAGCCAAATCTGACCCGAAACTGTTGTACAGCCACATCAGGAGGAAAACAACAGTCAAGGACCAGGTAATCAGGCTAAGGAAGGAAGGAGGAGAGACAACAGGAAATGACCGGGAAGTATGTGAAGAACTCAACAAGAGATTCAAAGAAGTGTTCACAGAGGAGACAGAAGGGACTCCAGAAAGACGGAGAGGTGGGGCACACCACCAAGTGCTGGACACAGTGCACACAACCGAGGAAGAAGTGAAGAGGCTTCTGAGTGAGCTAGATACCTCAAAGGCAATGGGGCCAGATAACATCTCCCCATGGGTATTGAGAGAGGGAGCAGAGGCGCTATGTGTACCCCTAACAACAATATTCAATACATCTATCGAAACAGGGAGATTGCCTGAGGCATGGAAGACAGCAAATGTAGTCCCAATCTTTAAAAAAGGAGACAGACATGAAGCATTAAACTACAGACCAGTGTCACTGACATGTATAGTATGCAAAATCATGGAGAAGATTATCAGGAGAAGAGTGGTGGAACACCTAGAAAGGAATGATCTCATCAACAGCAGCCAGCATGGTTTCAGGGACGGGAAATCCTGTG
>NC_091313.1:25689157-25719157 GCF_038502225.1 Cherax quadricarinatus
GGCTCACAAACGAAAGACCCGGTCTCGATCCTGGGTGGTTGGAGACCCTGACCAAGTGTCCTTACACCTGTTGCCCTTGTTCACCTATCAGTTATTATGTACAAAGGTGTTTCCATCGACTGCTGTGAGTCGTATCTGTGGGTTAAAAAGAGCTAGGATATTTTTTTTATTTCATCGCTGAAGCGGCTAGGTTATTGTACAGCTAGTATCCAACCTGTGGACGGTAGTGGCTAGTTTATTGTATAGCTAGTATCCATACTCTGAATGGAAGTGGCTAGTTTATTGTGCATCCCATATCTATCCTGGGGATAGTAGTGACTAGTTTGTTACAGAAACCATATTCATCCTTTGGACAGTTCCTAGGCCCCATTTTGGGGCCTAGGAAATAGGCCCCAAAATGGTTAACTGGAGTGTACCTGGATATATATATTTACAGTTTATATTTCATCTTTTACAAACAAACTGTTCTTAGCCAGTAAATTCAACTGAGTAAAAACTGAGTTGCCATGAGCAACCAAAAGAGTCGGAATCTGAATAAGCGGAACGGAATAAGAAACATTAGGATAAGGTGAGAGGGGGAGCAGGGAAGCCATGGGTAAGCTGTCTTACCTTGAGTAGGTGTGGCCAACAGTGAATGGGTCATGGAGCTCTGTGAGGGCAAGAGGTGAACCTGGGTGAAGGAGAAGGTAGGTGGTGGGTAGTGGGTGAAGGTGATGGCAGGTGGTGGTGGTGGGTGTTGGGTGAGGTGTTGGTTATGGGTGTAGGTGAGGGCTGTGGTGTGTTTTCTTCTAATTTGTTAAAATTAAATACATTAACAGTGTGCTGCTACCTTATTCTATATGGTACACACAGAGTGGAAACAAAAGCCGGCCATATTTCCATGTTTTAGTCAATCACAAAGAATGAATCACATACATAGTGTTGAAATGTTCCAGCCTGAACTGGGAGACTTCAGTAGTGTCATCCTGAACTGGGAGACTTCTGTGGTTGAATTGTGGTGGTAGATGGCAGTGGCTGCTGAAGCTGGTAGGTGGATGGCTGTTAGATGACAGGTTAGTAGGGTGGTAGGTAGGTGAAGTGAGGAAAGTTAGAGCGAGGTAGCGGGAAGAGGTGGAGGCTACAACGTGAGTTGGAATATCATCCACGTTTGTTTGGTCCACCTCGAAGTCCTGTTTACATAGTGTGTACGTGGATGGGGGTTATGGGGGTCGAGGCGGCGGTGAGAGTTGATGTAGGTATAAGGAGGTAGAGTTGATGTGGTGAGGGTGACGGAATTGGGGTGGTTGAGATGCTGATGGAGGTGTGACAGATGGGAGTGAGGATTGAAATCGTGATTATCACGGAGTGGGAGCTGAGATGGTAATGGGGAGGAGGAGTGTCACGGTTCTTGATGCGAAAAATAGCTCGATATCATCCCCCTTCGAAAATTTAAAAAGTTTTCCAGTGAACCAAGGTATGAGAATTTCAGTCTACTGAATAACTTGTGAAGAAAAACTAAAACTGGAGGAAGACCTGCATCCAGGTTATTTTAAACCACGTTGTCCCGGCGACCAAAACTCGCCGATGACTTGAGTGTTCCTGGGGAAGCCACAACTCCTTAATGTTTCTCTCTGTCTTAAACACACACACACACACACACACACACACACACACACACACACACACACACACACACACACACACACACACACACACACACACTAGTAGAGGCAGGATCCACATATAGCTTCAAGAAGAGGTATGATGATAAGGCTCTTGGAGACACGAAAGTATACTTAGTAGCGATCAGCGAAGAGGCGGGGCAGTAGCTGTGAATTGAACACTGCAACCACATCCGTGAGTACACACACACACTAGTGTACTCACATAGGTGTACACACTTATATGTGGTTGCAAGGTTGCAGATGTGTGTGTGTGTGTGTGTGTGTGTGTGTGTGTGTGTGTGTGTGTGTGTGTGTGTGTGTGTGTGTGTGTGTGTGCGTGTGTGTGTGTGTGTGTGTCTGGAGTCTACCTGGCTGGTATTCCGGGGATCAACGCTCCCGCGGCCCGGTCCACGACCAGGCCTCCCGTTGAACCAGGACCTAATCAATTAGGCTGTTACTGCTGGCCGCACGAAGTCCAACGTACGAACCACAGCCCGGCTAATCCGGCACTGACTTTAGGTACCTGTCCAGCTCCGTCTTGAAGACAACCAGGGGTCTATTGGTAATTTCCCTTATGGCTGGGGGGAGGCTGTTGAACAGTCTTGGGTCCCGGGCACTTATTGTGATTTCTCTTAGTGTACTAATGACACCCCTACTTTTCAATATTGCATCGCCTACCAAGTCTTTTGCTTTCGTAGGGAGTGATTTTTGTATGCAGATTAGGAATCAATCCCTCCAGAATCTTCCAGGTGTAGATTATGATGTAACTCTCTCGCCTGCGTTCCAGTGAGTAGAAGTCAAGTGCTTCCAAGCGTTTGCAGTAGTTAAGGTGTTTGATGGAACTTACATGTGCAGTAAAAGTTCTCTGTACATTCTCTAGATCTGCGATTTCACCTGCCTTGAATGGAGCTGTTAGTGTACAACAGTATTTCAGCCTAGAGAGAACAAGTGATTTAAAAAAGATCATCATTGGCTTGGCATCTCTTGTCTTGAATGTTCTCATTATCCATCCTATCATTTTCAACGCAGATGTTATATTATTATTATTTTTTTTTTTTTTTTTTTTTTTTTTTTTTTTTTTTTATTATCACACCGGCCGATTCCCACCAAGGCAGGGTGGCCCGAAAAAGAAAAACTTTCACCATCATTCACTCCATCACTGTCTTGCCAGAAGGGTGCTTTACACTACAGTTTTTAAACTGCAACATTAACACCCCTCCTTCAGAGTGCAGGCACTGTACTTCCCATCTCCAGGACTCAAGTCCGGCCTGCCGGTTTCCCTGAATCCCTTCATAAATGTTACTTTGCTCACACTCCAACAGCACGTCAAGTATTAAAAACCATTTGTCTCCATTCACTCCTATTAAACACGCTCATGCATGCCTGCGTGGCACTGTTATGATCCTTGAAGGTGAGATCCTCAGACATTACCACTCCCAGGTCCTTCACATTAGAGTTTGAAGCATACTCAGTCCTAGTTACTATTTCCTCCAGTTTTCCATAACGTAGTAGTTGGAATCTGTGTTCATTGAACATCATATTGATAAATTAGACACATGTGCAACTCTTGGGTATCTTTATTGAGGAAACGTTTCGCCACACAGTGGCTTCATCAGTCCATACAAAGGAGAATCTTGAAGAACAGGAGGAGAATGAGGTAATCAGTCCCTCAACCTTGAGTCGATGTGGTCAGTCCATCAATCTTGAATAGAATACGGCATACGTGCGGAGAAGGAGCTCATAAACCGTTGGCAGGAGAGGTGCAGCAGTCATAGGTCGTGTAACATTTGTTCAATGTTGAAGTAGGTCGTGCCCAAGAATTAGGCAAGCGAAGAATTCCCAAGTATTAAGATCCCAAGAGGTTGAGGGACTGATTACCTCATTCTCCTCCTGTTCTTCAAGATTCTCCTTTGTATGGACTGATGAAGCTACTGTGTGGCGAAACGTTTCCTCAATAAAGATACCCAAGAGTTGCACATGTGTCTAATTTATCAACATGTCGGTTCTCTGAACCATTCATCTACGAACATCATATTGTTGTCCGTTGCCCATTGGAAAACTTGATTTATATTTTCTTGGAGATTTGCCATGTGTGTGTGCGCGCGCGCGCGTCCATTGAAAGGCGGGGCCAGGAGCAATGACTCAACCCCTGCAACCACAATTAGGTGAGTACACACACACACACATTTTCTTAGACTGCAAGAAGGCCTTCGACACAGTTCCTCACAAGAGATTAGTACAGAAGCTAGAGGAACAGGCACGTATAACAGGAAGGCCCCTGCAATGGATCAGAGAATACCTAACAGGGAGGCAACAGCGAGTCATGGTCCGTGATGAGGTATCACAGTGGGCGCCAGTGACGAGCGGGGTCCCAAAGGGGTCAGTCCTGGGACCAATGCTATTCTTGGTATATGTGAACGACATGACGGAAGGGATGTCCCTGTTTGCAGATGACGTGAAGTTAATGGGGAGAATTAAATCAGACGCGGACCAGACAGGTCTACACAGAGACCTGGGCAGGCTGGATGTGTGGTCCAGAAACTGGCTCCTAGAATTTAACCCCGCCAAATGCAAAGTCATGAAGATCGGAGGAGGGCAAAGAAGACCGCAGACAGAGTATAGGCTAGGAGGCCAAAGGCTGAAAACCTCACTCAAGGAGAAAGACCTAGGAGTGAGTATAATACCGAGTACATCGCCAGAAGCACACATTAACCAGATAACTGCTGCGGCATATGGGCGCTTGGCAAATCTGAGAATAGCGTTCCGGTACCTCAGTAAGGAATCGTTCAAGACTTTATATACTGTGTACGTCAGGCCCATACTGGAGTACGCGGCACCAGTTTGGAACCCACACCTGGTCAAACACGTCAAGGCTAGTTCCAGAGCTAAGGGGAATGTCCTATGAAGAAAGGTAAAAGGAAATCGGTCTGACAACACTGGAGGACAGGAGGGTCAGGGGAGACATGATAACGACATACAAAATACTGCGTGGAATAGACAAGGTGGACAGAGACAGGATGTTCCAGAGATGGGACACAGAAACAAGGGGTCACAATTTGAAGCTGAAGACTCAATTGAGTCAAAGGGATGTTAGGAAGTATTTCTTCAGTCATAGAGTAGTTAGGAAGTGGAATAGTCCGGCAAGCGATGTAGTGGAGGCAGGAACTATACATAGTTTTAAGACGAGGTATGATAAAGCTCATGGAGCAGGGAGAGAGAGGACCTAGTAGCGGTCGGTGAAAAGGCGGGGCCTGGAGCTGAGTCTCGACCCCTGCGCCACAATTAGGTGAGTACACACACACACACACACACACACACACACACACACACACACACACACACACACACACACACACACACACGACATGACGGAAGGAATAAACTCCGAGGTGTCACTGTTTGCAGATGACGTGAAGTTGATGAGAAGAGTTCATTCGATCGAAGACCAGGCAGAAATACAAAGGGATCTGGACAGGCTGCAGACCTGGTCCAGCAACTGGCTCCTGGAGTTCAATCCCACCAAGTGCAAAGTCATGAGGATTGGGGAAGGGCAAAGAAGACCGCAGATGGAGTACAGTCTAGGGGGTCAGAGACTACAAACATCACTCAAGGAAAAAGATCTTGGGGTGAGTATAACACCAGGCACATCTCCTGAAGCGCACATCAACCAAATAACTGCTGCAGCATATGGGCGCCTGGCAAACCTCAGAACAGCATTCCGACATCTTAATAAGGAATCATTCAGGACCCTGTACACCGTGTACGTTAGGCCCATATTGGAGTATGCGGCACCAGTTTGGAACCCACACCTAGCCAAGCATGTAAAGAAACTAGAGAAAGTGCAAAGGTTTGCAACAAGACTAGTCCCAGAGCTAAGAGGTATGTCCTACGAGGAGAGGTTAAGGGAAATCAACCTGACGACACTGGAGGACAGGAGAGATAGGGGGGACATGATAACGACTTACAAAATACTGAGAGGAATTGACAAGGTGGACAAAGACAGGATGTTCCAGAGACTGGACACAGTAACAAGGGGACACAGCTGGAAGTTGAAGACACAGATGAATCAAAGGGATGTTAGGAAGTATTTCTTCAGCCACAGAGTAGTCAGGAAGTGGAATAGTTTGGGAAGCGATGTAGTGGAGTCAGGATCCATACACAGCTTTAAGCAGAGGTACGATAAAGCTCATGGTTCAGGGAGAGTGACCTAGTAGCGACCAGTGAAGAGGCGGGGCCAGGAGCTTGGACTCGACTCCTGCAACCTCAACTAGGTGAGTACACACACCTTTTATTACATGTCTTGACAACACAAACTGAGGCTTATTTCTCTAATAATTTTGTCCTGTTTTTCTGAAAAACAGTGAGCCGAGGGGAAAAAAGTGTACTAGCTGAAGTAAAAAAAACACTGATTGAGCTGAGGGAAAAAACCAAGTGTGCGAGCTGAGAGAGGAAAAAAAACAGTGGCTGATCTGAGGGAGGGAAAAAATCATTTGTTTTTCTAAACATGCTTCAACAAGAGCGACGAGCTATGATGGGCGAGGCTGGATCACACTCCTGACTAGGTGAAACAGACTAGGTAAAGCAGACTAGGTGAATCTGACTGAAACACTAACTGAAACACATTATTTTGGACCCCCCCCCCAAAAAAAAAATCACTTCAAACATGGCGTCCAAGTCTTGAAAATTTAGTCATGGAATTCAACAAATTATGAGAAAGTTAATACATACACACACTCTCTAAGGTCAGGACAGGAGGTAAGAGTAAGGTCAGGACAGGAGGTAAGAGTAAGGTCAGGACAGGAGGTAAGAGTAAGGTCAGGACAGGAGGTAAGAGTAAGGTCAGGACAGGAGGTAAGAGTAAGGTCAGGACAGGAGGTAAGAGTAAGGTCAGGACAGGAGGTAAGAGTAAGGTCAGGACAGGAGGTAAGAGTAAGGTCAGGACAGGAGGTAAGAGTAAGGTCAGGACAGGAGGTAAGAGTAAGGTCAGGACAGGAGGTAAGAGTAAGGTCAGGACAGGAGGTAAGAGTAAGGTCAGGACAGGAGATAAGAGTAAGGTCAGGACAGGAGGTAAGAGTAAGGTCAGGACAGGAGGTAAGAGTAAGGTCAGTCAACACTTACGTTCTTTGTCCTTACATTCTTGTTAATAAAAACAGTTGTAAATGTAATATCCTTGTATTTAAAGGTTTAGGTCAACCAGGTTTACACACAGGCGCAGATTAACACTTTATAGTGACGACGTTTCGCTCAATGTGCAGCTTGATCAAGTTGATAATTCTTTATTCTCCATTTCACATAAAATATTAAAATTTCGCTCAATTGTCATAATTTTTAAATATGAACTTACTCAAAAGATCAATCTCAGTTTAAAATTACGAAACCGGTGGGATATGAACCCATGGCGAGTGAGTCCTGGCCTGTGAGTTTTAGGACTCACAGGCCATGGGTTCAACCCCCAACCGTTCCCTGAGTCTTCATCAGGCTGGTAAGGCTGTGTCAAAACTGGCCGCAAAACTTGGCCACATCAGTGGCCAAAAAAAAAAAAATGCGCTCATTTACGTGGTGGATTCTCAGGTGTGAAGATATATATGTGGGCCAGTGGGCTGCTAACAGCAACAGCCTGGTTTAACAGGCACTCTGAGAGGTACAGTCCTCGAAACCAGCCAGAGATGTGTCATAGGTCTGACACTTAGAGTGGGGAATTGATCTTTATTTCCTCAAGTTCCTCGTAAATATATTTAAGTCAATCCTCAGGTCAAGACAGTGATATTATTATTATTATTATTATTATTATTATTATTATTATTATTATTATGGTAATTTTTATATTATATTATTATTATTATTGTGTATATATCACGGTTTATACAGATACACTATGAGGTTTGTTTAAGTTTATTTAATCCGTACTTTAGGGATTAAAGTATTCTTGACTGGTGGTGCAGTCTTAATGACAATACTGTAGTAGATAAGCTTTAAACCCAAACAACTACGTGACTCTGAGGTTATCTCTAAGTATCTATAATTATCTATACAGATGTATGAACTAGGATCACGAGGTGATAAGAACATCAGCAGAATAGAGATCACCACCACGACCACCACCACGACCACCACCACCACCACGATCACCACCACCACCACCCCACCTGCGCCACCACCACCACCACCCCACCTGCGCCACCACCACCACCACCCCACCTGCGCCACCACCACCACCACCCCACCTGCGCCACCACCACCACCACCCCACCTGCGCCACCACCACCACCCTACCTGGGCCACAACCACCCCACCTGGGACACCACCCCCACCCAACCTGGGCCACCACCACCAGCACTCTACCTGCCCCACCACCTCCACCACGACCATCCACCCGGCCCTCCACCACCACCACCCTACTTGCCCCACCACCTCCACCACGACCATCCACCCGGCCCTCCACCACCACCACCACCACCATCCACCCGGCCCTCCACCACGACCACCCTACCTGCCCCACCACCTCCACCACGACCACCCACCCGGCCCTCCACCACCACCACCCTACCGGCCCCACCACCTCCACCACGACCACCCACCGGGCCCTCCAGCACCACCACCACCACTCTCACACCTCTCCGGTCTTAAGAAAGTTGATCAGTGCCATATTCAGCTTGCCAAGGGTGCCTACTTGCGGCACCAGATACGTATTGGTTATATTTGTCGAGTTCAAATTAATGGGAGGGGGAGAAGGGAAAGGGGAAAAGGGGGAGAGACTGGGTACACGGTGGTGGTGGTTAGCAATATTGTTATTAACATCACTGTTATCATTACCACCAACAACAATCACAGCTGACAACAACAGTCACCACCATTACCACCAACAATCACTATCACTCTCCGTCAGCCACACCGGTAACCTGGAGATATACCGCACCTTCTTATTATTCTTTTATGTCTTCTTTTGTAAAGTTGTATGTGTGTGTGTTTATATATATATATATATATATATATATATATATATATATATATATATATATATATATATATATATATAGTAAATAAACCAGCCGTATCCCACCGAGACAGAGTGGCCTAAAAAGAAAAGGGAAAGTTTCTATTTTAAAATTTAGTAATTTATACAGAAAGGGTTAGTAGCCCTCTGCTTCCGGCATTTTAGCCGCCTCTTACGACACGCGTGGCTTACGAAGGAAGAATTCTGTTTCACTTGTCCATGTAGATAAGAGGAAATAAAGAAGAACAAGAATTATTAAGAAAATAGTTGAAAACCCAGAGAGGTAAGTGTGTGTGTGTACACCTGGTTACCTGGAGGTTATTCCGGGGATCAACGACCCCGCGGCCCGGTCCATGACCAGGCCTCCCGGTGGATCAGGGCCTGATCAACCAGGCTGTTACTGCTGGCCGCACGCAGTCCAACGTACGAGCCACAGCCCGGCTGATCCGGCGCTGACTTTAGGTATCTGTCCAGCTCTCTCTTGAAGGCAGCCAGGGGTTTATTGGTAATTCCCCTAATGCTTGATGGGAGGCTGTTGAACAGTCTTGGGCATATATATATATTTGGGTATATATATATATATATATATATATATATATATATATATATATATATATATATATATATATGCGTAATGTGACCTAAGAAGTATAAGCAGTAGTAGTAAGATATACCTGGTGTCCAGTGTGTTTATGAGACAGAAAAAAGACACCAACAATCCTACCATCATGTAAAACAATTACAGGTTTCCGTTTCACGCACCACCACTGATGTTGGTGAAGTATGAGCACTTCACCAACATCAAGATACCATCGCTGAGGAAGTGTGAGCATTTCACCAGCATCAAGGCACCACCACTGAGTGTGTGTGAAGAGCCGCGGTGAAGGGCTCCTTCAAGGTGACAACATCCGAGACGTGACCGTCGGCAGGAGGAAGACAGAGAAAGCTGCTGCAACCTGGGAATACCTCCCTCATTCCTCCTTTTCTACCTTCCTCCCTCCTTCCCTCCTTCTCCTGATCCTCCCTCCCTAAGGACAAAGGGTGACGGCGAAGGGGGAGGTGGTGAAACACGAGGAAGAGAAGACACAGAAGACATAACTGGTAACAATCGTGGAAGAGAGCAGCAGTCACCGGTGAAGAAAATCAAGGCCGCAGACCAACGCGTGTAGAGCTTTATCAACTCTACAAAGCTCTACAAAGAGAGAAACGTTGTATCAAAAAAACAAGAAACTTTTTCTGTGTGTGCCTTCTCTCTACTAGAGTTGGAATAAGATACAATGAATACATGGATTAAGTTGTTACTAAAACACAATGCAGGTTACGGTATTTTATTGTCAGGATGATTCGTCCACCAGGGACTTGATCAGTTAATAAAGTTCCTAGTGGACGAAAAGTCTTCACAGTAAAATGCCATGAATCACCTTATCTACTTATTTACTTATCTACTTATTTACATAAAGTCGGTAGACTCCGCCAGCGTATTACAAGGGATTAAGGGACACGTGAATTTCCCCCGACTTTTAATAACATGTTCATTTTTTCCACTATAATCTACCTTGTCCATAATTACTGTCGCATTTGCTTTGTTTGTTTCGTAAGGTGAAGTCCAGGATCTTTACTTAATTCATGGTATAACTTAACTAATCTTTGATGACAGTTGTGTTGCAGAGCTCAGACCTCTGCAACACAGTTGTCCTCAAATATTTGTTAAGTTTTACTATGAATTAAGGAAAGATCCTAGACTTCACCTTACGAAACAGATAAAACAAATGCGATAATAATTATGGATAAGGTAGATTATAGTGGAAAAATGTACATGTTATTAGAAGACGGGGGAACTTACGTGTCTCTTAGGATGTTGTGTTGACTACTTGCAGCTCTCCACATACAGAAGACGCGGGAAGGAGTAGAGGCTGGAAGGAGAGATGCAAAATCTCGAAGACGAGTAAGAATCTGAGATAGAACATCAAGCAAGTCACTTAGACAGTGAGGTTTGCCAACCTTATTATTACCTCGAGGACCATGTCACCCAGTGGTACAATAGGCAAGGTTATTCCCCTTAGGAAAAAGTGTACATGGGCGTAAGAGAGAGAGAGAGAGAGAGAGAGAGAGAGAGAGAGAGAGAGATGAGGGACGGAAGGAGATGGAAGCAAGGAGAGGAGAGCAAGATAGAGAGGGGGGCGGGGGGTACAAGTAAGAATAAGAGTACGAGAAACAGGGAGTATAAGGGAGGAAAGAAGAATGTAGTAGGGAGTGAGGGAGAAGAGCTGTGAGTGTGTGATGTAACATCATGAGTGATAGCCACTAGTGCAAGATTAACATTACCACCACACCTGCCACCACACCTTCCACTACTACACCTGCCACCACACCTTCCACTACTACACCTTCCACTACTACACCTGCCACCACACCTTCCACTACTACACCTGCCACCACTTCACTGGCCTCCACCACAACTACCACCAAATCATTCTCCCCTACCACCACTTCCCACAACCACCACACCTACCAACACGCTGCATTTAAAATAAAATTTTACATTATCTGATAAACAGTTCAGTTTGTCCTTCATTTAGCTATGTTTACAGTCAGTGAAGGCAAGCAGTGTTGCCAGTAAGTGCAAACACCAAGTATTGCCAGGTCAACACAGTCACGGTCGACCCCTATCAGGAAGTGCAGTCCCAGCACTAAGGAAGACCAGGAGGTAAAAATCAAGGAAATTGCTCTGGTCACAGGCAGGAACATGAAGCTGACTAGAGGTCACTGCATGAGCATGATCAGTAACAAGGCAGGAGGAAAAAACATAAAGGCAAGTACTTCATGACCTAACTAAGGCAATCACATCAATGTGGTCTAACATTACCATGAGATATTACGATCAGTTCTCCAGTAAGAGCATACAAAATGCTCTGCGTGCATGTCTGCGCGATCGAAGTTTTTCAGAAACCTTAGCATTTCATATTCTCGATTCGAACAACGTATACTAACGAAATAATTTTACGCATAATTATCCAATAGTAACGAAATTAAAAAAATCTCCACCGTGAATTTTTTCACGAAAGGTAAAAAAAAAAAAATATGGCTGAAGGGTCGAGTATAAACACAGCTGAAAGATTTCGCATCTTCTCACAAAATGCAGAGCAAAATTTAAATGTGACGGCTAAGTAAATACAGCTATGTAACTGAAACTATGTAATTACGGCTGGGCAATCAGAGCTATGTCAATTAACACTGAAGGACAGTGAATGGCAATAAACACCAGGATGCCAGTATGTTGCAATCGATCAACGTAAGCAACAAGTTTCAGAGTCAATGAGTGCACGAGGAAAGAATGAGAGTGTAACAGTGAGCCGGTAAGACTAGATCTGGTTGTCTCCTTAAATAAATGTGAACGAAGGTATTGACTCTGAAGAACCACTAGGAGCCAGGGACCACCAGGTACTGAGTTCTATATAACTAGTAAAAGCGAATCTGGGGAATTAAAATTAATGACACGGAGGAAACCAAACTACAGAAGAGCAATGAAGGGAAAACACGGCTTAGAAAAAAAAGGTCTTTCTGGGACAACGTATTGTTCCACACAGCGAAACATTGTCCCAGTATAAGTTTGTTCTGGAACGCTCGTCTTTTCTTCAACTAATGTCAGCAGTACTACCATCATTTCCACACAGAAGAGGAGACTATGAAATCGCGTTTATTGACGTACAGTGGGAAGGCAAATTGGTGGTGCTGAGACAACAGAGATAGATGAGGCAGGTAACAGATAGGAAGTACCTGAGGACCGAAACACAATTGTACAGAGCATGAGAAAAACAAACAAAAAAAGCTTGTCCAGAGTTCAACCAGAGTGAAGAGAAAATAAGAGGAGGAGCAAGGAGATTTGAAAGGAAATAAGAACACCAGAAACAGCAGAAAATGGGATTACCGTATATATTATTATTATTATTATTATTATTATTATTATTATTATTATTATTATTAATGGGGAAGCGCTAAATCCCTTAGGGATCATGCAGCGCTTAGGAAATGGGAGGTTATCAGGTCTGATCTATGGAAGAGAAGGATAGCACTATTTTCTTGGATCGAGAGATCATGAGCCTTTCACCGGCATCATGGTACATCTCTCTCCCTTGAAGAGAGAATGAGAAGGTAACAGATCGGAACGAGAGAGAGAGAGAGAGAGAGAGAGAGAGAGAGAGAGAGAGAGAGAGAGAGAGAGAGATTAGGATCGAAGAGAAAGTCGAGAGGATGCATGAGATAAGAGAAACTGCTTTTCCAGGGAGAAAGTACATGAGAAACAAAAACATAGCAAGATGATCGCCAACGATGCGTGTAGGAGGAAGAGGGAAAAGAATATTAGGAGGAAAAAGATGACAAATAGAATGAACAGGAGGAAAAGGAAGAAAATGTTGATAAACAAGAGAAGGAAACAGGATGAGGGAAGAGGAACAAACAGGAAATTCAGAAGGTTCACAACCCTCAACTCCCAGTGACAGTGAACACTGCTACGTAGCTACCTACCTTCCTACCTGCTGGTGTGTGTTCCGGGGGTCAACGCCCCCGCTGCCTGGTCCATTACCAGGCCTCACAGTGAATCAGGACCTGATCAATCAGGCTGCTACTGCCGGCCACACGTAATCCAACATATGAACCAGAACCCGGGTGGTCAGGTACTGACTTTAGGTGCCTGTCCGGCTCCTCCTTGAAGTCAGCCAGGGGTCTATTAGTAATCCCTCTTGTGTATGCTGGGAGGCAGTTGAGCAGTCTTGGACCCTTGACACTTACTGTGTTATTTCTTAGTGTGTTCATGGCACCCCTGTTTTTCACTAAAGAAATGTTGACCCTGTCTGCCGAGTCTTTGAGGCAGAGGCCAGGATACAAGGCAGGATACAAGGCAGGATAACACGGAGGCCACACACCCGTATCTCTTAACTGTAACATTAAAAGGAGGAGGAAGACAAGGGAAGGGTGTGTAGTAGTTGCAGTTGCTAGTTGTATGTAGTGCAGCAGCAATAGTAGTAGTGGTGGTAGTAGTAGTAATGGTAGTAGGAGTAATGGCAGTAGTAGTGATGGTAGTGGTAGTAGTGGTGCTAGTAGTAGTAGTAGTAGTAGTAGTAGTAGTAGTAGTAGTAGTAGTGGTGGTGGTGGTGGTAGTAGTAGTAGTAGTAGTAGTAGTAGTAGTAGTAGAAGTAATGGTAGTAGTAATAGTGATGGTGGCAGTAATAGTGGTAGCAGTAATAATAGTGATGGTGGCAGTAATAGTGGTAGCAGTAGTAATAGTAATGATGGTGGTAGTAGTGGCAGTAGTAATAGTAGTGGGGGTAGTAGTAATAGTAGTGGTGGTGGTGGTAGTAGTAGTGGTGGTAGTAGTAATAGTGGTGTTGGTGGTAGTAGTAGTATCAGTGGTAGTAGTAGTAGTGGTGGTAGTGGTAGTAGTAGCAGTGGTCATCTCACTGCTTGGGGGAAAAATCATGTCATCTCACTGCTTGAGGGAAGAATCACGTCATCTCACTGCTTGCTGAAGGAAGAATCACGTCATCTCGCTGCTTGCTGAAGGAAGAATCATGTCATCTCACTGCTTGAAGGAAGAATCATGTCATCTCACTGCTTGTTGAAGGAAGAATCATGTCATCTCACTGCTTGTTGAAGGAAGAATCATGTTATCTTACTGCTTGTGGGGGCAAGTTTGCTTTTAGTTAGTCTTTGAGTAATTAAGGTGTTTGTCTGGCTAAGGTCATGAGGACCCACACACGTCATGGCATGTACAATGTACATAATGTATATTTAACCTGGGATAACCGTATTAGTCACTGAGGTCTCAGACCTCTCCATTAAAGACTCGCCCAGATCTCCAGTTGCATTATTAATGTCGAGACAAGAAGAGAAAAATTTGTCAGTCGGTGCGTCACGATGGCGCCTGTTTCTTTTAACATCTGGAAACTGGTAGCGAGAGGGAGTGAGGGAGAGAGCCGTGCCCCAGGAGGCTGTATTCCCCACTGGCATACACTGATCCATGACCTGCATGTGAAGACTACGGGCGAAAATACCATGGAACAAAAAAAAAAGGGGGGAGGGGTAAAAAAAAAAAGTTGGTGAGATGGAAGCCAAGAATGGGCGGGCGGGTGGTAGGGCGGACCAGTGGGAGGAGCGCAGCTGGAGAGCAGACTAACCCCACTGTGCAACCAGGGAAACACAGCGGCTGTCCCAGACAGTCTCCAGCTTCCAGGAACATAACGAGTAGGAATATACGAGACAGCACGTCGAGTGAATGTCCTCACCGTGCTGGATGTCCTCTCTCGCTGCATTGGAAAAGGAATATTTCTATTTCCTGCATATAATGTTGTGATTTTTTTAATTATGTTTATATAGCTGTCTCTATGTATTTCTACACACACACACACACACACACACACACACACACACACACACACACACACACACACACACATACACACACACACACGTAGCACAGATTATCTAAGAGCCACACCATTTATCCTTCTGGATGGAACTATTTCCGGCTCAGCATTTGTTAACAAGTTACAAATATTTTCCATTGTTTTTGTATTTTTACTGATCAAGTTATCTATAAAAATGTGTCGTGATTAATCTATGATTTTCAAATAAGGATGTCTGTTTTAAAAAACATTTTTGCTGACTTTTTCCCCATTGGAAAAATGTCAACAACGTTAGTCAGCTGATAACAAGTGAGGAAGTTTAAGGCGCACATGGTAGCACAAGTAGCACCAGGTACACGCTACAGCGTAACACATGTAAGTGTCAACACTTTACTGTAAGAACATTTCGCCCAAGAAAAGCTTTACCAAAATAAAGGAACATAATTACAATAAAAAGCTGCTTTACATATCTGTCATTTACTGGCCTGATTGCCTCCTCTACCCAAACGTCAACACCCAACAATGAGCTTTCCCTCTATACAAAGGCGCTTCATACAAAGGTAGCTACAGTTCCTTACACAAAAAGGCCTTTACCAGCATCCAGGCACCATCCTCATCCCTCTGCCTCATCTTGTAGGGTTTCTCCATCATCGTTTGCTTAATGTACATTGTAGGAAACACACGCACGCGTCATTTCTGATGAGATCATTAGTGAGTCGTCATGTTTCTGGCAAATCCGAGAGCGTGCAGCAGAATTTCTGACGCCTTGTCATGCACATAATTCTTGTTTTCACTAGCAAATATGCATGTGCTGGCGGATATGCATGAGGGGAAGCACATGTCGGCGAAATTATTACAAGAGTTTTCTTGTTTTAAATGAATTTATTACATAAGAGTAGGTCGATAATCTGACTCGCAAGTATTATATGTAAGACTATCGTGGGTCGTTGCTTTATTATTTTATTGTTTTATTGTCGTTGCTGCTGCAGCTGTTGCAGCTGTTACTGTTGCTATTTTTACTGTTATTATCGCTGCTGCTGCCGCTGTTGTTATTGCTGTTGATACGCGTTGCTGATTGGTGCTGCTGGTGGTGTTACTGTCATAGCTGCTGCTGCTATTCTTGCTGCTGTTCCTGATGCTGTTATTGCTGGTTTGGTTATTGCTGTTTTTAACCTGTTGATTTTTTTTTATGTTTTTGTTGATACTGTCAAAGACCTGGGAGTGATCATGTCGGAGGATCTCACCTTCAAGGACCATAACATTGTATCAATCGCATCTGCTAGAAAAATGACAGGATGGATAATGAGAACCTTCAAAACTAGGGAGGCCAAGCCCATGATGACACTCTTCAGGTCACTTGTTCTATCTAGGCTGGAATATTGCTGCACACTAACAGCACCTTTCAAGGCAGGTGAAATTGCCGACCTAGAAAATGTACAGAGAACTTTCACGGCGCGCATAACGGAGATAAAACACCTTAATTATTGGGAGCGCTTGAGGTTCCTAAACCTGTATTCCCTGGAACGCAGGAGGGAGAGATACATGATTATATACACCTGGAAAATCCTAGAGGGACTAGTACCGAACTTGCACACGAAAATCACTCATTACGAAAGCAAAAGACTTGGCAGACGATGCACCATCCCCCCAATGAAAAGCAGGGGTGTCACTAGCACGTTAAGAGACCATACAATAAGTGTCAGGGGCCCGAGACTGTTCAACTGCCTCCCAGCACACATAAGGGTTATTACCAACAGACCCCTGGCAGTCTTCAAGCTGGCACTGGACAAGCACCTAAAGTCAGTTCCGGATCAGCCGGGCTGTGGCTCGTATGTTGGTTTGCGTGCAGCCAGCAGCAACAGCCTGGTTGATCAGGCTCTGATCCACCAGGAGGCCTGGTCTCAGACCGGGCCGCGGGGGCGTTGACCCCCGGAACTCTCTCCAGGTAAACTCCAGGTAAACTCTTCATACATATATACACAGGAGCCAGGAGCTGTGAATCGACCCTACAGCCACAACTAGGTGAGTACACAGTACACACACACACAATTCATTGTGTAAGTGACGACGCACATGAGAAACTACGTTCAGAGAAGTCATGCATTTTTCAAGGATCTCGAAAGTTTTGAGTTCCTCATCACACTCCTCTCATTACCATCCACGTTCCCTACCTGCAAGGAGAAGAAGAAGAAGAAGAAGAAGAAGAAGAAGAAGAAGAAGAAGAAGAAGAAGAAGAAGAAGAAGAAGAAGAAGAAGAAGAAGAAGAAGACAACAGCAGTAGCAACAATTATCGCAGTATCCGCAGATATCAAAACCATTACAGCAGCACCGGATAAAGGCCTTAATAGCACCATTTAAGGTCAGTAACACCATAACAGAGTGGACTCGTACACCGTCATGCAGAATTGATAAGCGGACCCGGGAGATGCAGCTCAACACACGCACTAAAGAAGGTTAACATAGGAAAATACAGCTAGGCACATACAATTGGGTAATTACAGCTAGGCAAAAACAGTTAGGTAAATGTGCGTATCCAGTCGCCATCACGGTCGACCGACTACAAACACATTACATTGTTGTGTGTCACGTAGCGCCTCGATGGAGGGAGATAGTGACCTCTGCTGACACGACTCACGAAATCGTAATGACACGATTGCAAACAATCCATACGACTCTCTGATCGCGGGTTCTATCCCCGCCCGTAGTATGGTTTCTTTTCTCTGCTGACACACCTGTCACAGGTCACCAAGAGCGGGATGAGCTCTTTAGTTAATGGACACGAATGAAACTAACATGTCATTTTATTGTGGCAAAGTTTCGCTCTCCGGGGGCTTCGTCAAGTTTTTAACAGCTTGACAAAGCTCCTGGAGAAGAAAACGTTGCCACAATAAAATGTCACATTAGTTACATCTGTGTCCATTTACCTAACATTTTTGTCGGTAATTCTACCATTATTACGATGAAACTCTGTCCCACTCCTCAAACTCTGTCCCACTCCTCAAACTCTGTCCCACTCCTCAAACTCTGTCCCACTCTGGGAAAGTGGGATGAACTCAGAGTCTCCCAGACTGCTCACCTGCTTCCCAACAGGCACATAAAGTCTTTACCTGACCAGCCGGGCTGCGGTTCGTACTTCGGTTTGAGTGCGGCCAGCAGTAACAGCCTGGTTGATCAGGCCTTGACCCCCGGATCACCCTCTAGATATACTCCAGGTATACTGCAGGTCCTCCCACAATGCATCATGTAGATCAGACCAACCACACACTGCCAGTGTACTAAATTATGTTAATGGGGGTTCGAAGCCTATTGACTACATGAGGTACACTTGTTATCCATCGGTCAAGAATACTTTAATCCCAAAAATATGATTAAGGTATGTTTACGGTGTTTATACACGGAGAGACGTACACCATCACAGGGAGGTTAGGAAACATTTCTTCAGTCATAGAGTGGTCAGGAAGTGGAACAGTCTGGCGAGTGACGTAGTGGACGCAGGAACCATACATAGTTTTAAGACGAGGTATGATAAAGCTCATGGAGCAGGGAGAGAGAGAGGACCCAGTAGCGTTCAGTGAAGAGGCGGGGCCAGGAGTTGAGTCTCGACCCCTGCAACTACAATTAGGCGAGTACCACTCGGAGCATAAATCTAATACTCTCTATACAGTGATTACTGGCTAATCTTTCTGTTTACTATAGTATCATAAGTGTGTGTGTGTGTGTGTGTGTGTGTGTGTGTGTGTGTGTGTGTGTGTGTGTGTGTGTGTGTGTGTGTGTGTGTGTGTGTGTGTGTGTGTTGTGTGTGTGTTGTGTGTGTGTTTGGTGTGTGTGTGTGTGTGTGTGTGTGTGTGTGTGTGTGTGTGTGTGTGTGTGTGTGTGTGTGTGTGTGTGTGTGTGTGTGTAAAACTTGCGATTTTGGTTTAAATACCAACGCACTTCTTGCCGAATAAGGCAAGCGAAAATGTGGGTATGCAATAATTTCGCAAAAATGATTCTGAACCTAACGAAAAAAACATATTTCATTGTGTTTGTTTATTAAATTATTGTAAACTTATCTAAAATATATTTAGCTGTATTAGACTAAATTAAACTGCGCCTGTTATAATAAGGTCAGGTAAGTTTTCTAAGGTTCTTTTGGTACAAAATTATTATTTTTAACATAAACATATATGAAAAAAAATATATCTTTAAACATGTAAGAGAAAATTTTAGAAAGGACTTAATCTTAAACGAGTTCTTGCTTATTGGCAAGTTTTACCTATTCGACACGACATATATATTATGTATTTAGGTACGTGTACGAAGGTTTAAATTTCCCGTTTTCTCTCTCTCTCAGGTTGTATATATTTCTTTATAGACTTATGTACGTTTTTACTCACACAGCAACATTAAATCATTAAAATAAAACACAGACTGTCTCCAACATGATCTAAATTACCGAGAGGAAAACAATGGCACCAAAATACTAGCGCGTAGCAACGCTGTAAAACATACATTTTTTTTTTTTGCCCCTCCAGGTGAATGACCCCCAGGTGAACCTGTTCTCCACAACGGTCTACATGAACAGTGTTCTTCTGTTGAAACAGACGCATTCTCTCTCCTTTCTCTCTCTCCTTTCTCTCTCTCCTTTCTCTCTCTCCTTTCTCTTTCCCTCCTTCCCTCTCTCTCATATACTTAGTAAACAAAGCTTTTTTAACAATTAACTGATGAATACTATCCACTAGGATCTATTTACATATCTACATAAAAAATATATCAATAGATCTTAAAATACTTACCAGACAAAAATATTTGTAAAATCTACGGGAAACCACCTTCATAAATGGAGCATACTGCCCATTTTCTGTTATAACACTAAAGGAAGCTAAAGAAAATGTTTGTTTATCGTAAGCCTGGGTGACTCTTGTAAATTTATTGTGTAATGTTAGGTAGGTTTTTATTTAGTCTTGGAATATACGACATAAAATTATTTTCACAATGCCATTTTGGCACATGAAAAAATACATTGGGATAACCTATTAAAGGACTGTTAAATATTTCCACATAATAGCAAAGGTACAATGAACAACAATTCAAGTTATTAGATCAGGGTAAGATAAGATAAGATTTCGTTCGGATTTTTAACCCCGGAGGGTTAGCCACCCAGGATAACCCAAGACAGAGTCAGTGCGTCACCGAGGACTGTCTAACTTATTTCCATTGGGGTCCTTAATCTTGTCCCCCAGGATGCGACCCACACCAGTCGACTAACACCCAGGTACCTATTTGCTGCTAGGTGAACAGGACAACAGGTGTAAGGAAACGTGTCGAAATGTTTCCACCCGCCGGGAATCGAACCCGGGCCCTCCGTGTGTGAAGCGGGAGCTTTAGCCACCAGGCCACCGGGCCACCTCCACCAGGCCACCAGGCCACCGGGCCACCTCCACCAGGCCACCTTGTTATATTGAAATTATATCTAAAGAAAACGCTTTCCTCCTCTTAACTTATTTAAGCCAATTATGTGGTTTATATTACATCAAAATGTCGCTGTGTCAACGAAATAGCATTGTGGTAAACAATTACCATCCTTATGTTGAATTATGATGGTTTGGTTGGGGGTCTGGTGGCTAAAGCTCTCGCTTCAAACGGCGAGGGTCTGGGTTCGATTCCCAGCCAGGGTGCAAACAGTGGGCGCGTTTCTTTACACCTGTTGTATATGTTCACCCATCAGTAAAATGGGTACCTGGGTGTGGGTCGCATCCTGGGACACCGACCTAATTTTCCCGAAATGCTCAGCATAACAAGCCGCTTTCTATATAGAAGTATGTCATTGACGTCAGCTAGACCTGTATACCATGTACATGTACTTTTACTAAATAAAATTATTATTATTATTATTATTATTATTATTATTATTATTATTATTATTATTATTATTATTATTATTATTATTCACGCCTGTAAGTCTGAGCTCCGATAAATATATGAATGAAACATTTAAACTTCTCCTACAATCAATACAACTGTTCTGTGAATTGAATACCTTGTAACCTTGTATGGCTCCTGAAGATGAATTTCCGAAAGGTCCAGAGCTAGTATTTTTCCTCTCCTAGTGGCTTGTTTATTTTGCATTACACACACACACACACACACACACACACACACACACACACACACACACACACACACACACACAATCGTTCAGGACCCTGTACACCGTGTACATTAGGGCCATATTGGAGTATGCGGCACCAGTTTGGAACCCACACCTAGCCAAGCACGTAAAGAAACTAGAGAAAGTGCAAAGGTTTCCAACAAGGCTAGTCCCAGAGCTAAGAGGTATGTCCTACGAGGAGAGGTTAAGTTAAGGGAAATCGACCTGACGACACTGGAGGAAAGGAGAGATAGGGGGACATGATAACGACATACAAAATATCGAGAGGAATTGACAAGGTGGATAAAGACAGGATGTTCCAGAGATGGGACACAGCAACAAATTCAAATTCAAAGTTTATTCTCTGTAAGGATTACAATGCTGAGTTTACAGAAATTTGGTTATTGTTTGGTTTACATGTAGTAAAATTGTGATTACAGAGTGTACCACTAGAACGCTTAGCATGGCTAGGCATTTCGGGCATACTTAGTTTTATTCTTAATTGTAAAATATTACAATTACAAATATTACAATTGTAAAATATTACACAGTTGGAAGTTGAAGACACAGATGAATCACAGGGATGTTAGGAGGGGTTCAAGGAGGCCAGAGTTACTCCTATCTTCAAGAAAAATAGTAGGTCTGATGTAAGCAACTATAGGCCTGTTAGTATACTCAGTATAATATCTAAAATTCTAGAGAGGGCGGTGTATTCTCAAGTAGTTAAGTACCTTAGTGACAACAGCATTCTCCATAGCTATCAATCGGGCTTTAGAAGATCCTACTCAACCGACACCTCCCTTATTAATCTGATGGATTACCTGAGAACTGAAATGTCAAAGAGGAACCTCATAGGTATGGTAACCTTAGACCTGCAAAAGGCCTTCGATACTGTCAACCACAATATATTATGTAAGAAACTTCAAGCTATCGGTATAGGTTCTGTAGACTGGTTTAAGTCCTACCTTAGTAACAGGAGACAAATAGTCAAAATCAACAAAACTGAATCAGAACCCCTGCCGATAACATGTGAAGTTCCCCAAGGTAGTATTCTGGGTCCCTTATTATTCTTATGTTATGTCAATGATATGCCTATCAGTGTCAAGTGCAAACTCCTACTGTATGCAGATGACAGTGCTCTGTTAGTGACAGGTAAAGACCCACAAGATATTGCTGATGTTTTAACACTGGAACTGGAGTCCTGCAGCAAATGGTTAGTAGACAACAAACTATCATTACACCTAGGGAAAACTGAAGCCATTCTCTTTGGCACGAAACATAAACTGAGAAGGGTAAATAATTTTAATGTTCAGTGTAGTGGGGAGCCCATCACTTTGGTTTCATCAGTAAAATATCTGGGAATCCCCTTTGACCCATGCATGTCAGGAGAATTGATAGGGAACAGTGTAGTAAAGAAAGCGAATGCCAGACTGAAGTTCCTGTATAGACAAGCACAGTGTCTACCTACTGAGGCTCGCAGGACCCTATGTCTAGCCCTTATACAATGCCATATGGATTACGCTTGCTCTTCATGGTACTCTGCCTTGACAAAAAAAACTGAAAGATAGACTGCAAATCACCCAGAACAAAATCGTAAGATTCATCCTGGGGCTGGGACCAAGAGAACATGTAGGCCAGGATGAATTACAGCAGTTGGATATGCTGAATGTTGAAGACAGAGCAAAACAACTGAAGCTAAATCATGTTTATAAAATTGCTCACAAACAGTGTCCAGAATATCTTGCTGTCAATTTTGTCAAGGTTGGGAACCAAAGCAATCATAGTACTAGGGGGAGAGAGCACAACTTTGTAGTACCCACAGTCAGTGGCCAGGCTTCAAACACCTTTTATTGTACAGCAATAAAGGAATGGAACAGACTACCCGCGCATGTCAAAGCCAGTCATAGCATGAACCAGTTCAAGAAGAGTGCCAAAAGGTGTCTGATGAATGTAGCTATAGAAAGGGAGGGGTATGATTTTCTATTTTTTAGCTAACATACGTGTAAATTTTACCTTATTCCTAGTAATGACCCTCGTATTGTAGATAGTCTTAATGACCCTCGTGTAGTAGATAGTCTTTTTAGTATGATAATAAGATGTTATCTTCATTGTAGAATAATAAGAAAATATTATAACCTTTATATTATAACAATAAGGTAAAAGGACCCCAATGGAAATAAGTCACTCTGTCTGACTTTTTTGGGTTATCCTAGGTTCTCTACACATATGCTGCTATGTATGATAATTCTATGTAACTGTATTTGTGTATACCTGAATAAACTTACTTACTTATCAGAGAAAGGCCGACACAGTTTCCCCTGCATTACTAAATGTAAGTGTTATCGCTATAGTTCACAGAGAATGGTTATTAAAGAAAACGGAAAAATGGATAGACTCACGGAAAAAAAACATATTTGGCCTTTCCTCGTCACATTTTCAACTGTTTATATGCAATTATGAGTTCTTTACTTTCCCCCCAAAATTTAAAATAACCGTAAGGCGTAGAACAGCACAGATGATTCAGAAATCAACAGCGAGGAACAGAGAAAACTAACGTACCATGGAAGGAATGGTAGAGGGCCCTCCCACTCCTCAGCTTAATTAACTGCCGTGGCCATTTCATATAAATACATATATATATATATATATATATATATATATATATATATATATATATATATATATATATATATATATTCATTCCTGCCTCATTAGCTTCATCATACCTTTTCCTAAAGCTATGTATGGAATCCATACATGGCTTTAATTTCTTTAATTTCTACTTGTTACCCCTTGTTGCTGTCATATCTCTGAAACATTCTGTTCCTATCCACTTTGTCAATTCCTCTCAGTATTTATATGTCCTTATCGGATTCCTCCTATCCCTCCTGTCCTGCATTGTTGTCAGGTTGAGCTTCCTTAAGTTCTCCTCGTAGGACAAACCCCTTAGCTCCGGGGAATCCATACTGGTGCTGCACACTCCAATTTGGGCCGTGACGGTGTACAAGATCCTTTTCCTGGAGTGAGTTTTGCAGCCTACATATTCATTTTGCAGTCTGCAGCCTTCTTTGTCCTTCCCCAAGCTTTATAACTTTGCACTTACTGGGATTAAGCTCCAGGAGCCATATGTCAGACCAGCCTTGTAGCCTGTCCAGATCCCCTTGTAGGCTTACTTGATCCTCGTCTGTTTGTATTCTCCTCAATAGCTTCACATCGTCTGCAAACAGGGACACCTCTGAATCTATCCCTTCCCTCATGTCATTCACATATACAAGAAACAGCACCGGACCTAGGACTAACCCTTGTGGAACCCCACTCTGACACCTCGAATCATACCGACACAGGTTTCTTCCTGTCAGGTGTGCCCTGATCCACTGCAGTACTTTACCTTTTACTCCTGCCCGCGCCTCTAGCTTTTCGACCAGTCTCTTGTGTGGTACTGTGTCGAAAGTCTTCTTACAGTCCAAGAAGATGCAGTCTACCCATCCTTCTCTCTCGTCTTACCTCTTTTATCTTGTCATGAAACTTCAATAGGTTTGTAACAGGATTTTCCTTCCCTGAAGCCGTGCTAGTTGTTATTTGTGAGTCCATTCTTTTCTAGGTGCACCACCACTCTTCTCTTGATAATCTTCTCCATAACTTACTATACATGTCAGCGACATTGGCGTGCAATTTAGTGTAACCTGTCTGTCACTTTTCTTAATAATCCGTACTACATTTGCTGTCTTCCACACCTCAGGTAGTTGCCCTGTTTCGAGAGATTTGTTGAATGATGTTTTTAGTGATACACACAGTGCACCAGCTCTCTCTCTCTCTCTCTCAGGACACATGAGAGATTATTTGGGCCCACCCCCTTCGAGGCGTCTAGTTTCCCTAGCAGTTTACTCACCTCCTCGGTTGTGTACAGTGTATCCAGTACTTACTGGTGCACCCTACCACCTCGGTTTGCTGGAAACCTCTGTGTATCCACTGTGAATACCTCCCTGAATCGTGAGTTGAGCTCTTCACATACTTCCTGGTCGTTACCTCTGAGCTCCCCTCCTTCCTTCCTCATCCTGATTACCTGTTCCTTGATTTTTGTTTTCCTACTGATGTGGCTGTATAACAACTTTGGGTCAGATTTGGCTTTTGATGCTGTGTCATTCTTGTATTGACGCTGAGTTTCTCTCCTTATCCATGCATATTCATTTCTGGCTCTTCGACTCAACTCTGTTTTCCTGGGTCCTTTGCCTTCTATACATTCTCCATGCACTAGCACACTTGGCTTTAGCCTCTCCCTACCTGGTAAACCATGGGCTCACTCTGGTCTTCCCGTTGTCCCTTGATACAAACTTCTCTACTGCCTCCCTGCACTTTGTGGTCATGTGTTCCATCACTTCGTTTGTTAACTCTACTAGCGCCTAGGGGCCTTTCATGTGAGATACCCCATATGTCTGAACTGTTCAAAGTGAATGCGAGGTCCAGTCTTGATGGTTTTATGAAACACAAGAAACATTGAAGTAAATTTCTTCTCTAAGAAACATTAATAGTGGCGTGGGGAAGGGGAGGAGGGGAAGGGGAGGAGAGGAAGGGGAGGAGGGGAAGGGGAGGAGAGGAAGGGGAGGAGGGGAAGGGGAGGAGAGGAAGGGGAGGAGGGGAAGGGGAGGAGGGGGAAGGGAAGAAGCAGTTATATTTTACAAGTGGTAGCGCCTTCGGCTTACATGTGAATGACCTGGGTTCGATCCCGACACGAGAGGAAACGTTGAGCATGTTTCCAGACACCTGTTGCTTCTGTTCACCTAGCAGTATATGCCTGGGTGTTACCTGACTGTCATGGATCACATTCTGGGAAAGGAAACCACTAGAAATAAGCCATAGGGGCTTTATTGGTTTACCTTGGGTTACTCTCTGAGTTAATAAACCCAACAAAATATTCTTTTCCCCTAATACCACCAACATCATCACCACCACCACCACCACCGTCATCCTACCACCATCATCACCATCAGCCTATCACCGTCCACCACCATCAGCCACCACTAATCCCTAGTGGTTCTCTCTAGTATGGACGCAGCTAACACCACCAAGCCTGGTGCCGCCCAGCAGGTCTCCTTTAATGCCGTGTTCCAGAAATTCCTTCCAAACATAACGTGGTTCCTCACATTCCTCTCATTTTCTCTCTTCGCATATCCCATTTTCATTTCATCCCTGCTTTCACTTTTTCTCGTTTTAATCTTTCTCCATTGTCCATTAAATTGCAATATGTATTCATTTCTGCTTCTCATGTCTTTCTTACTTATTTTTTACGCCTATCATTCCTTTCATTCTTCATTCTTTATGTTTATATTAAATCTTGATCAAGCACGTCACGAAATTAGAGAAAGTGCAAAGGTTTGCAACAAGGTTAGTTCCAGAGCTAAGGGGAATGTCCTATGAATTAAGGTTAAGGGAAATCGGCCTGACGACACTGGAGGACAGGAGGGTTAGGGGAGACATGATAACAGCATACAAAATACGGCGTGAAATAGACAAGGTGGACAGAGACAGGATGTTCCAGAGAGGGGACACAGAAACAAGGGGTCACAATTGGAAGCTGAAGACCCAGATGAGTCAAAGGGATGTTAGGAAGTATTTCTTCAGTCATAGAGTAGTCAGGAAGTGGAATAGCCTAGCAAGTGAGGTAGTGGAGGCAGGAACCATACATAGCTTTAAGATGAGGTATGATAAAGCTCATGGAGCAGGAAGAGAGAGGACCTAGTAGCACTCAGTGAAGAGGCGGGGCCAGGAGCTGAGTCTCAACCCCTGCAACCACAATTAGGTGAGTACAATTAGGTGCGTACACACAGGGCAGATACAAGCTAGCACAAATCTCCGACTCAGGCGAATTAGCGCAGCGCGAATACTTGAAACCCTTGAGAGCCATTTCTCGGCTTACATGATAGACTCCCTTATGTCAGGCAGAACAGAAACAAAGATTGCGCATCGAAAACATCTCCATGATCAAGGCATGGTAGACAGAATAAAGATGTGTAAATCTCGGAAAATATTTTAATATGGAGCAAAATCAAAATGTGTCGATCACAGGTTGCATCCCACTGAGATAAATAATGAGCCTCTGTCGTACTCAGAATTCACATGCATTACCTGGACGATGAAATAAATATCGGCGCAAGTCCAACTACGAACTAAAAACAATTAAAAATATAACGACATCAGTTTTGAGGACGACGCTAGAGGACGACTGAGTGACTTTAATAACAAAATACTGTGGCAGAAGCTGAGGATGTAGTTTAACATGGGAAAAACGTACGTCCTAAACACGGAACATAAAATATCTGCGCCACCTGTAACAAAAAAAAAAATCCAGATGGGATGCCAAAAATGAAGACATGGAAGTTCTGTTTAGCATAAACCTAAAATGACAACAATGTTCGTAATAAAACCAATAAAGGTTTAGGCTTAATTATTATTATAGTGACGAGAGCGCGTTATACGCGTAGGGGTCATTACAGTGGCTATAACGTTACTCAGGTTATACAACGTAGTTCTTGCCTCAGTCTTAAGGAATCACTAAAAGGGCCAAGACATAAACAAACAGACAGCTAATTCCCATTATCAGGAATGTTCCGTATTTTCATAAATGAAGCGTAAAGAATTTACACATCCGTGACAGGTTCCGGATAACACACAAAATTGATTATTTAAATATGTACGAATTCATGTTCAGCAAGACTAGGGGAAAAGTGTGATGTTGCTCTAGGCCTATCGTGTTTGCAATTGCAGGGCGAAAGGCCTAGAATATCATCCCCCCCACCTTAGTGGGTGTTGTATAAAGTCATATAATAAACGATATAAGGATATGCAAAGGTCAAGTAATGAGAGTCGGGGGAGAGGGGGGGGGGCAAACTTTTGAGAAAAATATTTTGAGAATAATTATAAAATATAGGTTAGAAAGAAATATACAAGTGCGATCGTCGTTTTTTACTTAGAGGGGAAAAAATCGCTTTACATGGTCCTTCAAAGTAAGATGATCCGCTCAAAGACTTTACGAGCTTAGCAATAATTTCACCGTTACATTGGTTGCGGACATGTCAAAGGATCACCCGAACCTTGTGGAATGTGGTAGTTTCTTAGCTCGCTTCACTGCTATAGGGCTTCGTGGATGATATGTATTGAAAATATGCATAAACGTTCCTAGGTAATTCACCCTTAGGAATATACACGATGGAAAACTGTAAGGCACATATAGGACCTTCCTCGCGTGAGCCAGTAGTTAGTTCCACTCCACTGATACTTTTTTGTTTACTGACTCCGTGATGACCTTTTCTGGCAACAGACTAATTCATCAATGACCCTTGTTCAGCAACGCTTTGATGACCTATTTCAGGCTCCACTTTGTATGTGTCTTGAGCTTTTTCCAGCTACAAGCTGCATGATTTGGAGCCTTAAAGCTTCAATGCATTTAAAGCCTTTTTCTGATTAAGTTTTGTACTACGAGTTGTACAGTGTCTAAGATCATTTCCTGATTTCTGGTTACTTGATCTCTGACCTTTCCACCAGTCTACTTGCTATATAAAGGTTTAGTTTTTTCTCTTTGACCTTAAAATCAATTTCTTGTCGACATGAAAACAGTTTTTTTTCCTAATTCGACCTTCTAACTTCGTTCTTGGCGACCTTTCACCTGTTACTTGCATGAGATGAGTATTACCTCCCGGCGACACCCTCGTCAGAGTTCCTCCTACACTTGAGCAACACTTGGGTATCTCTATTCTGGAAACGTTTCGCTACCCAGTGGCTTTTCTCTGTATTGGACTGGTGAAGCCACTGGATGGCGAAACGTTTCCAGAATAAAGATACCCAAGTGTTGCTTAAGTGTCTCATTTATCAACTTGTCGGTTTTCTAAACCATTTATATAATATTCCTCACACACGCTACTACTGTGCCAGACAAACACTGTGTATTAGCACTGTGTTTCCAGCAGAGTACCTGGGAGTGACCACCACCAGCCTTACTGGACAGAAACCAAGACCTGATTAGCCCATGGAGGATAGAGTCTATGCAACTCCTTGACCCACAGAGGTTGGCCTCTGTAACCAAGGGTATCTTACCGTATTTTCCCGCATATAAGGCGCACGTTCACATGAGACATATAAGACGATGTTTGCAAGCAGTTGTAACGTAACGTTAATAAACAACTGCTAAAGCGTAACACAAAGCCTACCCTTGACCCTGACCTTGAGTATATAAAGCTCAGGGTGATTTTTCAAGACTTTTTGCGAAGGAAAAAAAAGCGCGCCTTTTACGCCGGAAAATACTGTAAAAATGAGCATTAGAGAGCAAAAAAAAAAATCACACTTGGTTAACCTCTCCAAGTCTGTCCATCCATGTTATTATCCTTGTAATTAGTTTTTCATTAGCAAAGAGAGAGAGACAAGATTCGATATCCCTCTAGAGTATTAACGTAAAGTAGTTAAGACATCAGTGGCCTCAGCACTAAGTCCTGAGGAACCTTGCTACTCCCCCACATTTAGACAACTTCCTTACCGCTAAACATAGTCACCTAGTTTTCAGGTACTTCCTGAGCTACTTCAAAGCTTTCCCTTTTACTCCTGCTTATTTTCCTGGTTTGTACATTAGTCCCCTGTGGGACACTTATCAAAATCTTTCATGTAGTTCAATGATGAATAGTCTTGTTTTTCCTGACGAAGAAAGCAACATCAAGAGATATCAGTCACTGAAGTCTCCCTTCCTTCATGCCTTCCTGCTTCCCTTCCCTTCCTCGCTTTATCCCTTCTACGCTAGCTCCCTTCCTCCATCATTCCCTCTGGTTGTGAAGAGGGGCTACCTGGACT
>NC_091313.1:25724157-25854157 GCF_038502225.1 Cherax quadricarinatus
GCTGTAACATAAGAACATAAGAAAGAAGGAACACTTCAACAGGCCTACTGACCCATGCGGAGCAGGTCTATGTCACCCCCCGGATTAGCCCAATGACCCACCCAGTCTGGTCACCTCCACTCAAGGAAGGAGCACGGCACCAGACCCAGCAGCACAAGCTAGTCAGGTCCAACTCACACCCACCCACACCCACTCATGTATTTATCTAACCTATTTTTAAAACTACACAGTGAATAACAGTTAGTGATTCACGCAGGAGCAGAGGATCAGTAACGGTCGGTGTGCGAGTCATTACTACTGACACTACTGGTAACTGGTACTGGTAATTGATATTACTGAGATTAGAGAAGGTAATGAAAGACAGGAACAGTTTCGGAAAAGCTATTTTTGGAAAAAAAAAAATGATGACAGAAAAGGACCTTGGAGTAAACATTACACCGAACCATATGACTGGAGGTGCACGTCAACAGGAACTCAGGACAACCTTCAAAGACCTTAATAAATATTCCTTCGTGCTATTATACACGACGCATGGTAGACCAACCCTGGAGTATTCAGCGCCTGCGTGGAGCCCCCTGCCTTAAGTTTCGAGAGCTGACCAGGTATTTGAGCAAAGTATTCCTGGGATAATATGAGGAGAAACTAACTGAACCATTTGACGTTGAAGGAGAGGATCAGGGGAAACAAACGATGTACACAATACTGAGAGAATTCTACATAAATAGATCGAAGATACAGATGCTAGAGAGCATTTCTTCAGTCTCTGAGCGTTAGAAAAAATGCAGTACACTAAAATAGGAATCTACGAAGACAAATTTACCACAAAGTCTCAGGAACAGGTACAAGACCCAAGAAGCCAAAACCCAATAATATCGGTCGCAGTAGTAAATCGACCCCGTAAATACATACAGGACACCGACAGTGTGAGAGAAGAGTGAACATGAACAGAACATTAGACGTAGCGAAGAATAACACCACACAAGGACTCGAGAAAATATCAAATCTGAATAAGAACAGAATCCTTTATGACATTTAGATCTATATAATATACACAAAGCTCTCTGATACACACATCCTGTGTGTGTGTCTACCTACCTGGAGTCTACCTTGAAAGAATTCCGGGGATCAACGCCCCCGTGGCCCGGTCCATGACTAGGCCTCCTGGTGGATCAGGGCCTGATCAACGAGGCTGTTACTGCTGGCCGCAGGTAGTCCAACGTACGAACCACAGCCCGGCTGATCTGGTACTGACTTTAGGTATCTATCCATCTCCCTCTTGAAGACAACCAGGGGTCTTTTGGTAATTCCCCTCATGGCTGGTGGGAGACTGTTGAACAGTCTTGGGTCCCGGACATTTTTTGTGTTTTCTCTCAGTGTACCAGCGGCGCCCCTACTTTTCACTGGGGATATGTTACATCTCCTGCCAAGTCTTTTGCTTTCTTAGGGAGTGATTTCTGTATGTAGGTTAGGGACCAGTCCCTTCAGGATCTTCCAGTTGTAGATTATGTTACAGTATATCTCCCTCGCCTGTGTGTGTGTGTGTGTGTGTGTGTGTGTGTGTGTGTGTGTGTGTGTGTGTGTGTGTGTGTGTACTCACCTAGTTGAGGTTGCAGGGGTCGAGTCCAAGCTCCTGGCCCCGCCTCTTCACTGGTCGCTACTAGGTCACTCTCCCTGAACCATGAGCTTTATCGTACCTCTGCTTAAAGCTATGTATGGATCCTGCCTCCACTACATCGCTTCCCAAACTATTCCACTTCCTGACTACTCTGTGGCTGAAGAAATACTTCCTAACATCCCTTCGATTCATCTGTGTCTTCAGTTTCCAACTGTGTCCCCATGTTGATGTGTCCAGTCTCTGGAACATCCTGTCTTTGTCCACCTTGTCAATTCCTCTCAGTATTTTGTAAGTCGTTATCATGTCCTCCCTATCTCTCCTGTCCTCCAGTGTCGTCAGGTTGATTTCCCTTAACCTCTCCTCATAGGACATACCTCTTAACTCTGGGACTAGTCTTGTTGCAAACCTTTGCACTTTTTCTAGTTTCTTTACGTGCTTGGCTAGGTGTGGGTTCCAAACTGGTGCCGCATACTCCAATATGGGCCTAACGTACACGGTGTACAGGGTCCTGAACGATTCCTTATTAAGATGTCGGAACGCTGTTCTGAGGTTTGCCAGGCGCCCATATGCTGCAGCAGTTATTTGGTTGATGTGCGCTTCAGGAGATGTGCCTGGTGTTATACTCACCCCAAGATCTTTTTCCTTGAGTGATGTTTGTAGTCTCTGGCCCCCTAGACTGTACTCCGTCTGCGGTCTTCTTTGCCCTTCCCCAATCCTCATGACTTTGCACTTGGTGGGATTGAACTCCAGGAGCCAATTGCTGGACCAGGTCTGCAGCCTGTCCAGATCCCTTTGTAGTTCTGCCTGGTCTTCGATCGAATGAACTCTTCTCATCAACTTCACGTCATCTGCAAACAGGGACACCTCAGAGTCTATTCCTTCCGTCATGTCATTCACAAATACCAGAAACAGCACTGGTCCTAGGACTGACCCCTGCGGGACCCCGCTGGTCACAGGTGCCCACTCTGACACCTCGCCGTGTGTGTGTGTGTGTGTGTGTGTGTGTGTGTGTGTGTGTGTGTGTGTGTGTGTGTGTGTGTGTGTGTGTGTGCGTGCGTGCTCATAAAACCTCATTTTATACAAGGGTACATCACCATTATTACTGGACCAAAAATGCTAAACTTTATTATTTTTCTATCCCTGGGGAATGAGATAAACGGGTTTCATCCGAGGAAGAGGAATTTAGCTCTAATTTTTTGAATCAAGAGCCCTCCACCAGCCTCAAGGTGTGAAATTTCACAGTGGAACTCGTTTCTTGTCGTTTTGTAGTGTTTTTGTAGTTTTTCTTGTCGTTTTTGTAGTGTTTTCGTAGTTTTATATTTCCATAATTGCCAAGGCAATTTGTTCTCATTTTCAAGTATTTTTTAATTAATTTATCAGTACTTACCCCAACGGGCAACACCTGGATGAATATATAAAGTTAAAAAAATATCGATTATTAATTTATGTGAAGATTATTAACCAACTTTTCCCCCGTGAAGTTTTGATATGGCAACCCCTAGTGTGATGCAAGAGACGGAAGCCACCACAGAAAACGGCCATATGTAAACATTGCTGGATTTACAACATGCACAAAGCTACGACTACGTATCTTCACAGTCCTAAATACTGCAGAACTATATTAAATTGAAACTTTTATTGCATGAAAAAAAAATAGTAAGCGCATCTTAGCACAAATATTAATATACAGGAAAGTGTTCTAACGATTAGCTAACTTGGTGTAGAGAGAACTACACATGCGCGAGTTGGTCAGTGACTCGCCCTCTTTCCCCCCACACTGTCTAGGTCACTTGTCTAGTATTGATTGTCATGAACGTGCTCTATCTCAACTCTGCCTCGAAAAGGAGCGATCACTTTCAATTTGCTAAACAATGATATCAACTCAAGTTCCGTAAGAATCCACTAAGTGTTATTGATGTCTCCGTGTAGTGATGCTGGATGCTGTACTTCTCTTAGGAAGACGAAGGCGGAGAAGCGTCTAGACTCTAGAGGATGATGAAAATAATGAAAGATTCTGTTCACTGAGTCAGTGGCTGGTGAACATTACTCTCAGAAGAATGTGCTGCGCGGGTGAGCCAATGGTTTGGACGGTGAGAAGGCAGAGTGACCACAACTATGGGTAATATGAAGAAAGTGCAGAACGATACTTTACTAATGAGGTCTGGTTCTGCTCGGAGTGTCTATATTATCCAAGGCATCAGTCGCTGCCACAGGAGCCAGTCACAGGGGCACTGGTTACCCACCTTCACCTCTCCTTAAACAACGCACCACTGAACGGCTCATCTTAAAACAAAGACCGTGTCGGATTCTTTTGTTTTTTACCCTGGCATATAAACTGAGAACATGGCACACATCTGGTGGGACCGTGAGGTTTATTTTTCCCCTATCATTCGATATCAAATGCATTTTAAGGCTTGACTGTAAATATGTGTACACACCTGGCAAGCTCTTGCAGAGGACGTGAGGAGGATAATGTTTAGTAATTCATGTGCAACATTGTGTTGCAAGTGGTGGCGCCAGGCAGGAAGCAGCGGCGGTGTCTGGGGAAACTACTCGCAACTCACGGAAGGAAAAGACTTCATCTACTATAATATCTGGGGAGATTAGTAACCCAGGATAAACCAAGAAAGTCACTGTGGCTTTTTGCCACTGAGGTCCTCTGATCCTCTTGAGTATACGATCCATAACAAGCAGAACAACATAACATACGATCCAAAACAACTAACATAACATACGATCCATAACTAGAACAACATAACATACGATCCATAACTAGAACAACATAACATACGATCCATAACAACCAGAACAACATAACATACGATCCATAACAACCAGAACAACATAACATAGATACATAACAACCAGAACAACATAACATACGATCCATAACAACCAGAACAACATAACATACGATCCATAACAACCAGAACAACATAACATAGATACATAACAACCAGAACAACATAACATACGATCCATAACAACCAGAACAACATAACATAGATACATAACAACCAGAACAACATAACATACGATCCATAACAACCAGAACATAACATACGATCCATAACAACCAGAACAACATAACATACGATCCATAACAACCAGAACAACATAACATACGATCCATAACCAGAACAACATAACATACGATCCATAACAACTAGAACAACATAACATACGATCCATAACAACAAGAACCTGCTATGTGAACGGGGGCAACATATGAAAGGAAACACCCATCGTCTCCACGATCGAACTCTGTTCCTGCGATTCCCAATAACTCCAGTATAAAATCTGTCTTCATGACGAAAAAAAGCCTGCAGCGCAGGCGACACGTTTCTCCAATAAAGATATCCACTTGTTGCACGTGTTATATTCATCGACTTGTCGGTATTGTATACCATTGATGTAATGGAAGGAATAGCTTGTTGTTGTTGATTACTTGTTCCAACTTTCTTATATCCACGAAGCAACGATTGTTCCACTGGATTTTTGTTCCAGTTTCCACACACGAAACAACGCTTCCTCTCCACTGTATCTTGTTCCAGCTCTTTTTGTACCGACGAAACAATATGAAACACTAACGATCAAACTATACATGCGGTACCTCATACTTAAATGGTATTGGTTTTTTTTTTATACGTGGATTGGCTTGACATACAGCAGGAAACAAGGAACGCTCCGTCAACTCCTCCAGATGCGCTAGTCATACTTCCGTCTTACCCCTTCAAGAGGGAAGGGAGGGAGTACCTTGATGCATGTGAAGGGCTTTTGATCCAAGGAAATGAAGCACCCCTCCCGTTCCTTAGATTAACCCAAATTACCTACCATTTGCCAGGCGGCGCACAGAACGTAATATTTAGAGCTTCCCTATGAGAGGTAGGTGGGGGGCGGGGGGCGGAGGGGGCGGGGGGGGGGCACTCGGTAAGCTGAGGAATCTTTCAAAAGGGTAAAGTAAAAAAAAGAGTGAACAATGACAATGAAAAGTGGATGTGAAGTGCGAAGGGTGAAAAAACTGTGAAGGTCACTCAAGTGTAAGAGGCGCGCGCGCGTGCGCAGACACATTCGGGGCCAGGAGCTATGACTCGACCCCTGCAGCCACAACTAGGTGAGTACACACATACACACACACACACACACACACACACACACACACACACACACACACTCACACACACACGCACACACACACGCACACACACACGCACACACACACACACACACACACACACACACACACACACACACACACACACGCGCGCGCGCGCGCGCGTGCGCGCGCGAGACGAAACAAATATTCGCGAAGAAAAGTCACAGTTCGGTGACATCAACTATTAACAACTCTTCCACATACATGAGGTGAATCTCAGGCGACGTTTCGATCCTCCCTCTTGTTGGTGGAGTTACTGTGTCAACAATCATCCTCTTCCCATCAAGTTAGGGCAACCCAACAAAGAAAAAACAATTCACCATCACTCGCACCTTAGCTCTCTTTACAGAAATGATCATGATGTCCAAACATTTCCGCAGAGACAGCTATGGAGTGAGTGATGGTGAATGCATCTTTTTCTTTGGATCATCTTGAGTTAAGCAGCAGATATATTCAGGAAACACGAGTTTACCTGAATTAACTTACGTAGGCAAGATTTTAGCCTCTTCTTTGGCAGGTTAAGAGTTACTCGAGATCGATCTCACCATCAAGAATTGCTCGGATGAAATATTTATGCTGGCACCCCCAGGCCTAAGGCCTCAGTTGCAGGTTCTTGGGAGAGATGACATGGTGGACAGTGCTGATGGTTTGTTACTGTTGCTGTTGTTACTGCTGCTGTTGTTACTGTTGTTGTTGTTACTGCTGCTGTTGTTACTGCTGCTGTTGTTACTGCTGCTGTTGTTACTGCTGCTGTTGTTACTGCTGCTGTTGTTACTGCTGCTGTTGTTACTGCTGCTGTTGTTACTGCTGCTGTTGTTGTTACTGCTGCTGTTGTTACTGCTGCTGTTGTTACTGCTGTTGCTGTTGTTACTGCTGCTGTTGTTGTTACTGCTGTTGTTGTTACTGCTGCTGTTGTTACTGCTGCTGTTGTTACTGCTGCTGTTGTTACTGCTGCTGTTGTTACTGCTGCTGTTGTTACTGCTGCTGTTGTTACTGCTGCTGTTGTTACTGCTGCTGTTGTTACTGCTGCTGTTGTTGTTACTGCTGCTGTTGTTACTGTTGCTGTTACTGTTGCTGTTGTTACTGCTGCTGTTGTTACTGCTGCTGTTGTTACTGTTGCTGTTGTTACTGCTGCTGTTGTTACTGCTGCTGTTGTTACTGCTGCTGTTGTTACTGCTGCTGTTGTTACTGCTGCTGTTGTTACTGCTGCTGTTGTTACTGCTGCTGTTGTTACTGCTGCTGTTGTTACTGCTGCTGTTGTTACTGCTGTTGTTGTTGTTACTGCTGCTGTTGTTACTGCTGCTGTTGTTACTGCTGCTGTTGTTACTGTTGCTGTTGTTACTGCTGCTGTTGTTACTGCTGCTGTTGTTACTGCTGTTGTTGTTGTTACTGCTGCTGTTGTTACTGCTGCTGTTGTTGTTACTGCTGCTGTTGTTACTGCTGCTGTTGTTACTGCTGCTGTTGTTACTGCTGCTGTTGTTACTGCTGCTGTTGTTACTGCTGTTGTTGTTACTGCTGCTGTTGTTACTGCTGCTGTTGTTACTGCTGCTGTTGTTACTGCTGCTGTTGTTACTGCTGTTGTTGTTGCTGCCGTTGTTTCTGTTGCTGTTGTTACTGTTGTTGTTGTTACTGCTGTTGTTGTTATTGTTGCTGTTGTTACTGCTGTTGTTGTTACTGCTGTTGTTGTTACTGCTGTTGTTGTTATTGTTGCTGTTGTTACTGCTGTTGTTGTTACTGCTGCTGTTGTTACTGTTGCTGTTGTTACTGCTGCTGTTGTTACTGCTGTTGTTGTTACTGTTGTTGTTGTTACTGCTGCTGTTGTTACTGTTGTTGTTGTTACTGCTGCTGTTGTTACTGCTGCTGTTGTTACTGCTGTTGTTGTTACTGCTGTTGTTACTGCTGTTGTTACTGCTGCTGTTGTTACTGCTGCTGTTGTTACTGCTGCTGTTGTTACTGCTGCTGTTGTTACTGCTGCTGTTGTTACTGCTGCTGTTGTTACTGCTGCTGTTGTTGTTACTGCTGCTGTTGTTACTGCTGCTGTTGTTGTTACTGCTGCTGTTGTTACTGCTGCTGTTGTTACTGCTGCTGTTGTTACTGCTGTTGTTGTTGTTACTGCTGCTGTTGTTACTGCTGCTATTGTTACTGCCGTTGTTACTGCTGTTGTTACTGCTGCTGTTGTTACTGTTGCTGTTGTTATCCTGTTGTTGTTACTGTTACTATTGTTGTTACCCTGTTGTTGTTACTGCTGTTGTTGGTACCCTGTTGTTGTTACTGCTGTTGTTGTTACTGCTGCTGCTGTTGTTACTGCTGCTGTTGTTACTGCTGCTGTTGTTACTGCTGCTGTTGTTACTGCTGCTGTTGTTACTGCTGCTGTTGTTACTGCTGCTGTTGTTACTGCTGCTGTTGTTACTGCTGCTGTTGTTACTGCTGCTGTTGTTACTGCTGTTGTTGTTACTGCTGCTGTTGTTACTGCTGCTGTTGTTACTGCTGTTGTTGTTGTTACTGCTGTTGTTGTTGTTACTGCTGCTGTTGTTACTGCTGCTGTTGTTACTGCTGCTGTTGTTACTGCTGCTGTTGTTACTGCTGCTGTTGTTACTGCTGCTGTTGTTACTGCTGTTGTTGTTACTGCTACTGTTGTTGCTGTTGTTACTGCTGTTGTTGTTACTGCTGCTGTTGTTACTGCTGTTGTTGTTACTGCTGTTGTTACTGTTGTTGTTGTTGTTGTTACTGCTGTTGTTGTTACTGCTGCTGTTGTTACTGCTGCTGTTGTTACTGTTGTTGTTGTTACTGCTGCTGTTGTTACTGTTGTTGTTTTTCTGCTGCTGTTGTTACTGCTGTTGTTGTTACTGTTGTTGTTGTTACTGGTGCTGTTGTTACTGTTGCTGTTCTTGTTGTTGTTGTTACTGCTGCTGTTGTTACTGCTGCTGTTGTTACTGTTGTTGTTGTTACTGCTGCTGTTGTTACTGCTGCTGTTGTTACTGTTGTTGTTGTTGTTGTTGTTACTGCTGCTGTTGTTACTGCTGCTGTTGTTACTGTTGTTGTTACTGCTGTTGTTACTGCTGCTGTTGTTACTGCTGCTGTTGTTACTGCTGCTGTTGTTACTGCTGCTGTTGTTACTGCTGCTGTTGTTACTGCTGCTGTTGTTACTGCTGCTGTTGTTACTGCTGCTGTTGTTACTGCTGCTGTTGTTACTGCTGCTGTTGTTACTGCTGCTGTTGTTACTGTTGTTGTTGTTACTGCTGCTGTTGTTACTGCTGCTGTTGTTACTGCTGCTGTTGTTACTGCTGCTGTTGTTACTGTTGCTGTTGTTACTGCTGCTGTTGTTACTGTTGTTGTTACTGCTGTTGTTGTTACTGTTGTTACTGCTGCTGTTGTTACTGCTGTTGTTACTGCTGCTGTTATTACTGTTACTGTTGTTACTGCTGCTGTTGTTACTGCTGTTGTTACTGCTGCTGTTGTTACTGCTGCTGTTGTTACTGCTGTTGTTGTTGTTACTGCTGCTGTTGTTACTGTTGCTGTTGTTACTGCTGCTGTTGTTACTGCTGCTGTTGTTACTGCTGTTGTTGTTGTTACTGCTGCTGTTGTTACTGCTGCTGTTGTTACTGCTGTTGTTGTTACTGCTGCTGTTGTTACTGCTGCTGTTGTTACTGCTGCTGTTGTTACTGCTGCTGTTGTTACTGCTGCTGTTGTTACTGCTGCTGTTGTTACTGCTGCTGTTGTTACTGCTGCTGTTGTTACTGCTGCTGTTGTTACTGCTGTTGTTGTTACTGCTGTTGTTGTTGTTGTTGTTGTTGTTGTTGTTGTTACTGCTGTTGTTGTTACTGCTGCTGTTGTTACTGTTGCTGTTGTTACTGCTGCTGTTGTTACTGCTGCTGTTGTTACTGCTGCTGTTGTTACTGCTGCTGTTGTTACTGCTGCTGTTGTTGTTGTTGCTGTTGTTGTTACTGCTGCTGTTGTTACTGCTGCTGTTGTTACTGCTGCTGTTGTTACTGCTGCTGTTGTTACTGCTGCTGTTGTTACTGCTGCTGTTGTTACTGCTGCTGTTGTTACTGCTGCTGTTGTTACTGCTGCTGTTGTTACTGCTGCTGTTATTACTGCTGCTGTTGTTACTGCTGCTGTTGTTACTGCTGCTGTTGTTACTGCTGCTGTTGTTACTGCTGCTGTTGTTACTGCTGCTGTTGTTACTGCTGCTGTTGTTACTGCTGCTGTTGTTACTGTTGTTACTGCTGTTGTTGTTACTGCTGCTGTTGTTACTGCTGCTGTTGTTACTGCTGTTGTTACTGCTGCTGTTACTGCTGCTGTTGTTACTGCTGCTGTTGTTACTGCTGCTGTTGTTACTGCTGTTGTTGTTACTGTTGCTGTTGTTGCTGCTGTTGTTACTGCTGCTGTTGTTACTGCTGCTGTTGTTACTGCTGCTGTTGTTACTGCTGCTGTTGTTACTGCTGCTGTTGTTACTGCTGTTGTTGTTACTGCTGCTGTTGTTACTGCTGCTGTTGTTACTGCTGCTGTTGTTACTGCTGCTGTTGTTATTATTGCTGTTGTTACTGTTGTTGTTGTTACTGCTGCTTTTGTTACTTCTGCTGTTCTTACTGTTGTTGTTGTTACTGCTGCTGTTGTTACTGCTGCTGTTGTTACTGCTGCTGTTGTTACTGCTGTTGTTGTTGTTACTGCTGCTGTTGTTACTGCTGCTGTTGTTACTGCTGCTGTTGTTACTGTTGCTGTTGTTACTGCTGCTGTTGTTACTGCTGCTGTTGTTACTGCTGTTGTTGTTACTGCTGCTGTTGTTACTGCTGCTGTTGTTACTGCTGTTGTTGTTACTGCTGCTGTTGTTACTGCTGCTGTTGTTACTGCTGTTGTTGTTACTGCTGCTGTTGTTACTGCTGTTGTTACTGCTGCTGTTGTTATTGTTGTTGTTGTTACTGCTGCTGTTGTTACTGCTGCTGTTGTTACTGCTGCTGTTGTTACTGTTGCTGTTGTTACTGCTGCTGTTGTTACTGCTGCTGTTGTTACTGCTGTTGTTGTTGTTACTGCTGCTGTTGTTACTGTTGCTGTTGTTACTGCTGCTGTTGTTACTGCTGTTGTTGTTGTTACTGCTGCTGTTGTTACTGCTGTTGTTGTTACTGCTGCTGTTGTTACTGCTGCTGTTGTTACTGCTGCTGTTGTTACTGTTGTTGTTACTGCTGCTGTTGTTACTGCTGCTGTTGTTACTGCTGCTGTTGTTACTGCTGTTGTTGTTACTGCTGCTGTTGTTACTGCTGCTGTTGTTACTGCTGTTGTTGTTACTGCTGTTGTTGTTACTGCTGTTGTTGTTACTGCTGCTGTTGTTACTGCTGTTGTTGTTACTGCTGCTGTTGTTACTGTTGACACGGATTACTACCTTCAGAAATTACAACGTACGATGTGGCTGCAGGTGATTCAACTCCAACCCCTCCCCCTCCCCCTCGCTCCACACCACCTGTTGCGCCATCTGGACCTTAAAAAACATAATAGCTTCTAGACGGAAGCCAAGACCGTGTTCTCCTCTGCATCAGTAGTGACAACCATCAGACTGACAAGAAGAGCATGTTGGCTGCGGCTGCGACTGCTATTACTACTACTACTACTACTACTACTACTACTACTACTACTACTACTGCTATTGCCACTGTTGCTACTAGTCCTACTACTATTGTTGAAAAAGTATATGAGTACTACTGTTGATAAAAGGATTACTGATGTAAGATAACAGAATTACTGTTGATAGATAAAAGGATTACTGTTAGAAACAGGAGTATTCCTGTAATAGAAAAAAAAGGATTATCGATGAAAGAGAACAGAGGAGGTTGATCGTTACTAGATAACAGGAGGAGGAACAGTGATGATATATAACACGAGAAGGATTACCCTTGAGAGATAACAAGAAAATGTTAACGAAAGACAACTATAAAAAATGCTAACTTAAAAACTAAATAGAAAAGAAAGAATAACTGGGAAAATAACAAATATTGAAAGATAACAGCAAACTGATAACTTGAGAGAGAACTGAAGAATAAGTTAACGTAAATAAACACAATATATATATATATATATATATATATATATATATATATATATATATATATATATATATATATATATATATATATATATATATATATATATATATACGTATATCAGAATAAGGAACTGGCAGAGAGGTCATATGGTGATAATTTAGCGAGAGGGGAATAAAGAGGAATAAAAGAGGAATAAGACAAAAGGCAGAATGCACTACATGAACATTGATTAAGAAAAATGAAGCAGAGTTTGGAATGAGGAAATGGTATGGTGATACCGACAAGATGTGGAAAAAGACACTTATGTACAGTTCAGGACATTTATTAAAGGAAACGTTTCGCCACGAGTGGCTTCTTCAGTCCTAATACAGAGAAAACTAAGAAAACACACATATATATATAGTGGTGGGAGTCAGGTGAGGTGAAGCGTGGGTAGAGGTGGTAATAGTAGTAGTAGTAGTAATGGAACTAAGGAGGTGAGGTTAGAGAGGGACCTGCTGGCATCAAGTAACACCAGTTCCCAGGATTGGTAATATCCTCTTGCTTAGTAATTTTGAAATACTGTAACTACCGGATTTTTGCTTTATAGTGTTACTGACAGAAATTAGTGCAGCTTCAATGCATTTTCTCCGTCTTAAGTCGTCTTCTTTAATAACTAGTTTAGCTTCATTGAATTTCATGAGGTGTCCAACATCGTCTCTATGTTGAACACATGCGTTTTTGCGGTCATCATTTCTGCAAGCATTTTTGTGTTCTGCTATTCTAATGTCCAGAGTTCTGGCTGTTTCCCCTACATATACTTTGTCACACCCCCCACATGGTATAGTGTAGATACCTGCACTTGTGCCAGAATCATGCTTGGGTTTTTGTATCAGGTTCCTAATAGTAGTTGAAGAGCTGGTAGATACTTTAGCCAGTTTTCTGTCAAACATTTTTGAAACATTAGTTTTACCGGTCAGCAACGTTGCCACTAATGTTTCAAAAATGTTTGACAGAAAACTGGCTAAAATATCTACCAGCTCTTCAACTACTATTAGGAACCTGATACAAAAACCCAAGCATGATTCTGGCACAAGTGCAGGTATCTACACTATACCATGTGGGGGGTGTGACAAAGTATATGTAGGGGAAACAGCCAGAACTCTGGACATTAGAATAGCAGAACACAAAAATGCTTGCAGAAATGATGACCGCAAAAACGCATGTGTTCAACATAGAGACGATGTTGGACACCTCATGAAATTCAATGAAGCTAAACTAGTTATTAAAGAAGACGACTTAAGACGGAGAAAATGCATTGAAGCTGCACTAATTTCTGTCAGTAACACTATAAAGCAAAAATCCGGTAGTTACAGTATTTCAAAATTACTAAGCAAGAGGATATTACCCATCCTGGGAACTGGTGTTACTTGATGCCAGCAGGTCCCTCTCTAACCTCACCTCCTTAGTTCCATTACTACTACTACTACTATTACCACCTCTACCCACGCTTCACCTCACCTGACTCCCACCACTATATATATGTGTGTTTTCTTAGTTTTCTCTGTATTAGGACTGAAGAAGCCACTCGTGGCGAAACGTTTCCTTTAATAAATGTCCTGAACTGTACATAAGTGTCTTTTTCCACAGAGTTTGGAATATTGATAAAATAATGAGAATCCTCGGAAATTAAATTGAACTCCGTGGTCTCTTAGGACACGAACCATGAGAGTGGCGTGACACGCCAATGATACGAACTGTGAGACTTACACACGCATATGAAATGAACTACGGTACTAACACGCACGTATGTGACACAAACATGACACAGTGACATGGTGATTGTTCTCACTGCACAGGAAGGTGGTTCAAGAGAACGTGGAATACAGTTAAGGAAGAATAAGTGAACATAGATACAGTGAGATATTCACAGGAAAAACAAAAGCAGGCAGGCAGGCAGGCAAACAAGTAGGTAGTCAGGCAGATAAACCGGTCAGTTTCTCCTTTAAAAGTACAAAGGTGAGATTAGCTTCGTGAAGAGGTCTGACGCGTCACGACCTGGCCCAGCACAGCACAAAGATCGCAGTATTGTACAACACAAATCACAGTGCAACCCAACAGAGTAATGTACAACACAGATCACAGTACAACACAGATTACAGTATTGTACAACACAGATCACAGTACAACCTAACAGAGTAATGTACAACACAGATCACAGTACAACCCAATACAGCACTGTACAACACAGATCACAGTATAACCCAACACAGTACTGTACAACACAGATCACAGTACAACCCAACACAGCACTGTACAACACAGATCACAGTACAACTCAACACGGTATTGTATAATACAGATCACAGTAAAACCTAACACAGTACTGTACAACACAGATCACAGCATAACCCAGCACAGTATTGTACAACACAGATCACAATACAACGCAACACCGGACAACATAGCACAACCAAAATCATTACACTGTAACATAACACACATCACACACAACACAATACAGGGCAGTTTAAAACACCTAAAAATATAACACTATAGCAAACATTGTGTTAAACGAGGACCTCCTGAGAGGCAGTTTAGATAAACATTCAAACGCAAATTAACATCTTGAGATAGCGTTGCCTCTATCAAGCCAGCAAGAAATATATTAGACATAATTCTACGAGATACCTTGAAGACCCAAATTTCTCTACACATATGCTGCTATGTATGATAATCTATGTAACTGTATTTGTGTATACCTGAATAAACTTACTTACCTTCTATAACTGCGCATCTCCACGGATGCTCAAGTGCCGCTCATTAATTATTGAGGCCGCGCACATTCTCAGCGATGTAACTCTAGTCGAGTCTCGGACGTGTTTATACTTTTATAATCTATGATTTATTGTATATATAAACACTACATTAATGTTACAAAACATTCTTAAGTGCTACCTGTAGCACACATGTGCACATTACCTCCATACATGTGCTCACAACATTCATTCCACACATGAGCAAAAAAATATTCAAAAGAACACAGTTCATGACCTTATATTCACAAATAACGCTGATTTAGTACGGCACGCAACGGCGTCTGACATATGTAACCCTGACCACCACAGTGTAATCGATGTTCAGATCTTACACAGACATCAAACCCGAGCATCCTGACGTCCTCAGCAGCGACAGCAATTCATAAATAAAAACTTCAGGAATACATATATTTACTGGGAACCAGTAAGTCGTAACATTTGTGAGGATATTGAGTAATGCGAATGAATCTAAGCTCGTGTCCCCAGAGAATGATCTAAGCTCGTGTCCCCAGAGAATGAATTTAAGCTCGTGTCTCCAGGGAACGAACCTAAGCTCGTGTCTCCGGGGAATGAACCTAAGCTCGTGCCTCCAGGAAATGAACCTAAGCTCGTGCCTCCAGGGAATGAACCTAAGCTCGTGTCTCCAGGGAATGAGCTCCAGACTCATATCATTAAGAAAGGAAATGATGGTCTGTCATCATGCGGAAAGAGCGCCATAAAACTTGTGAAATAACCTAAACCCGTTACAGAACGAAAATATATACTGGTTTGAGAAATATAAAACTTCGACCGAAAACTGAAAGCGTCATATATTGCACAGGAGAGAAAGAAAGCGAGAAACCATCAGCAGTATTTTAAGTCAGCCAAAAATCTTTTACTGTGTAAAATCCGAGACAAAAGAAATATCCTCCAGTCTTTGGGCCCTTGGCTAAGGAAGATTCAGCTTCCACTGATGACGACAAAGAGATAAGCGAAATACCTAGACTACAGTATGACTGTGCTTGGCGGGTCCTAAATAAAGTACGACCAGTTGTACAAGAATGGTATACAATACCGACAAGATGAAATTAAGACACGTGTGCAACATCTGGGTATCTTTATTGTAGACGTTTCGCCATCCAGTGGCTTTATCAATACAAATCCCAGGACATAACTTGAAGACAGTAGAACTATATACAGAAGACGAGGTAATCAGTCCCTCAACCTTGGAATTGGTGCGGAGAGCACCGTAGTCGTGGAGATTCTGAAGCAGAAGCAAGGAGCCTGGCGTTTTTATACTCACGTCAGGTGGAAAGGGGGACGTGTAGCAGACGAGGGCAAAGTCACTGGTAGGCGGGATTCCCCAGTGGAAGTAGGTCCTACCCAAAGAGATGGGTTAGTTGTAGTAGTAGTTGTCGTAGTCGTGAAGGTTATGTACATGTCCTCAGAATCAAGATTATGATGTTGCAATGTCTGACAAGTTGTACGAGAATGGTATACAATACCAACAAGATGAAATTAAGACATGTGCAACATCTGGGTATCTTTATTGTAGACGACTACGACAAATACTACTACAACTAACCCATCTCTTTGGGTAGGACCTACTTCCACTGGGAAATCCCGCCTACCAGTGACTTTGCCCTCGTCTGCTGCACGTCCCCTTTCCACCTGACGTTAGTATAAAAACGGCAGGCTCCTTGCTTCTGCTTCAGAATCTCCACAACTACGGTGCTCTTCGCACCAACTCCAAGGTTGAGGGATTGATTACCTCGTCTTCTGTATACAGTTCTATTGTCTTCAAGTTATGTCCTGGAATTTGTATTGAAAAAAGCCACTGGATGGCGAAACGTCTACAATAACGATACCCAGATGTTGCACATGTGTCTTAATTTCATCAAAGTACGACCAACAATATTTTTTTAATGCAGATGTGATACAAGACGCTGCCAAAATTTCTGACATAACTCTGACCCCACATGACTCTGAGAAAGCCAAAGAGAGCATGCCCATGGTATCTGCGCGAGGCTCAGAATTATGAGGCTCAATATTATTCAAATACTGCAAAAATCTATCACAGATCTTAAATATTCTATGGAAACAGTTTACACAGATCTCATTCCTACAAACCACTTATACAACTACACTCCACAAGCTCCACAAACCACTGATACAACTACACTCCACAAGCTCCACAAACCACTGATACAACTACACTCCACAAGCCACTGATACAACTACACTCCACAAGCTCCACAAACCACTGATACAACTACACTCCACAAGCTCCACAAACCACTGATACAACTACACTCCACAAGCTCCACAAACCACTGATACAACTACACTCCACAAGCTCCACAAACCACTGATACAACTACACTCCACAAGCTCCACAAACCACTGATACAACTACACTCCACAAACCACTGATACAACTACACTCCACGAAGATGGAAACAATAGCGAGTTGCTGACAGCTAATGAACAAGACTTTAATGCAATGATGTCCTTCATTTATACAACATTTCACCCAACGCTGGATTTTATTTAATACTTTATCAGGTACTTGAAAAAACCCATTCTATTCCTGAATGAAATGTCGTATCAATAAACGTGTATCATTTCCAGTACTCCACGAAGGCAGCAGGAAAATGATAGTCGGGATAACAAGAGTCTTTAATACAAGGTAAGTAAAGCTAGTGATTTTACCGTTAAAGTCACTGGTATGCTGTCGGCTGCAATATTGTTCTGCACTAACAGCAACATTTAAGGCAGGCGAAACTGAGCAGTTTGAGAAGGTAGAGAGAACTGCCCAAATCTATTGAAAAACCTAAAGGAAACAAGACAACTGCAGTCAGCATGTCTGGAGATCAGCAAACGGAGGATCGAGTCTTCGTCACATCTAGACCCGAATGCCTCACACGGGTTCACCGTTTCACAAGGTGCGCCTTACATTATTGCAAACTAAGGAAGCGAAATACCTGTAAGGAATCTTACAGCCACCGGCGAATGAGAGGCATTCAAGATTCCACCCAAGGGGGAGGGCAGCTTTATTTCCTTGGATCATGAGCCCCTTCACCGGCATCAAGGCACCCCCGTCCTTGTTGCTTGCTAACCCCACACTGCTTCGGGACTTAGTGGAAATGTTGACAAAAATTACTTTAGATTGTAATGTAATCAAGTCAGGATCATAGGTATTACTTTTTTCCCTAGCTCTTCGGTGTTTTAAAACAGCACACGGTGTTACTTATCTGTTCAGTAAAACAGTACAAGAGGTGTTTTTCTGGTTACGGGCGTTGTAAAACACGCACTGCCTTAACAGTGATACAGTACAGAGTAATGATGATCTCAAGACAGAGTCTGCAGACTCAGCTGCACTGATGGTGAGAACAGCTGGTACTTGTTGGACTGGTGGGAGGTGTGGCCTCCCATGCTACTTTCACCCAGGAGTGGTGCGAAGTACCATAAACACACACACACACACACACACACACACACACACAAACACACACACACACACACACACACACACACACACTCAAACACACACACACACACACACACACATACTCAAACACAAACACACACACACACACACACACACACACACACACACACACACACACACACACACACACACACACACACACAAACACACACACCTAAAGGCCAGTTGCGTGTACTAAGGTACAGGATAAAAACTGCTCTTGACGTGTGTAAGGTTGCTTGACCTTACCACCAATGCACTAATGCTGGGCTTACATTGCCTATAAGGTTAACCTACCATCACTTACCACTGATGTATCGACCTCAACACACATTAAGAGACAATGCCTCGATCGAAGGTAATATTTACCAATTTTCTGGCAAGAAAATAATATATTAGCACTGCGAGTCTCATGGAGAATACACTAGCCATCCCTTCAAACCACGACAGAAAACGGGAGAGCTTAACCAACAAAGTCATTTGGATGATTGATGGATGATGACCGATCATCCTATCGTCATTTTACGACGTCAATTTCCTAGCGAGGTGCCCGACATCCAGGTCTTAACTACCGCTTCCAGTTATTGTAAATCCTAGTTTCCTCATTCTAAGTTAGATTAATTTGAATTAAAAGGCTTATTTAATAATAAAAAATAATAAAATATAAGGGCCACAATATATCGAATAGCGAAATGGTCGAGAGAGCAAAAAAAAAGACAACGTTCATATGTGAACGATAATCTCTGGTGGAGTGAGAATAAATAGACTAATAATAGATGGATTATGATGCTATTAAGGGTTGAGTAATTGATGAATAATGAAATCATCAACTGCTGCTGTGGTGGTTGCTGCTAAAATTACTGTTGAGAGTAAGACACATGTGCAACATCTGGGTATCTTTATTGTAGACGTTTCGCCATCCAGTGGCTTTATCAATACAAATTCTAGGACATAACTTGAAGACAGTAGAACTATGTACAGAAGATGAGGTAATCAGTCCCTCAACCTAGGAGTAGGTGCGAACAGCACCATAGTCGTGGAGATTCTGAAGCATAGTTCTACTGTCTTCAAGTTATGTCCTAGAATTTGTATTGATAAAGCCACTGGATGGCGAAACGTCTACAATAAAGATACCCAGATGTTGCACATGTGTCTTACTCTCATCTTGTCGGTATTATATACCATTCGTACACAAAATTACTGTTATTATTAGTACTATAATTATCATTATTAAAATAGATTTAGGTACCTGGTCAAGCACGTCAAGAAATTAGAGAAAGTGCAAAGGTTTGCAACAAGGCTGATTCCTACAAAAAAGGTTAAGGGAAATCTGTTTGACGACACTGGAGGACAGGAGGGTCAGGGGAGACATGAAAACGACATGCACGAGGAATAGACAAGGTGGACAGAGACAGGATGTTCCAGAGAGGGGACACAGAAAAAAGGGATCACAACTGGAAGTTGAAGACTCAGATGAGTCAAAGGGATGTTAGGAAGTATTTCTTCAGCCACAGAGTTGTTATGAAGTGGAATAGTCTGGCAAGTGATGTAGTGGATTCAGGAACCATACATAGTTTTAAGACGAGGTATGATAAAGCTCAAGGAGCAGGGAGAGGGAGGACCCAGTAACGGTCAGTGAAGAGGCGGGGCTAGGAGCTGAGTATCGACCCCCTGCAACCACAATTAGGCGAGTACACACACAACGAAGAATAAGGGGAGAGGTAAGAAAACGCTAGATGCTGATGCTGCTGTTATTACCGTTTTGCAGCCCTTACCGTTTTTCCTGTTACTGTTGCTGCTGCTGCTGCTTTCGCTGTTGGCATTACCTTTTTAGTAATTTTTGTTTGTGCAGCAACTGTTGCTGTTGTTACCGATGATGCTATTGTTGATATTTACGTTACTGTAGTTACTCCTCATACTTTTGCTGTTCTTTTTATTTTGTTACTGAAGCTGTTATTGTTGTTGAAACTGCTGGTACTGATGCCGCTGAGTCCCCAAGGAAGGTGCTGTTGTGATGCTGCTGTTGTAGTTGCTACAGTTTTTTTGTTGCTACAGTTTATGTTACCGTAGCTGCTGTTACTGACGCTGTTAAGCACTGCTGTTACTGCTACCGTTGCAGCTGCTGCCACTGATGTTATGGTCGCTGCTGTAATTTTGTAATTGACTGCTCTCTGCTGACACTTCAAAGTGTTTTCAGCCTAAAGGACTATCGTGCTTGTGGCTGATCCACCTGGCTGTTGACACGCGTCCAGCGCACCTGTGACACAGCTCTATTATTTCCCTGACACGACACGGAGCGTGTGTGACACCTTAAAAGGTTAAAAGGTATCATATATACCTTTTAAAGTGTCACGCAGGTAGGAATATACTAGGAAAAAATGTTATCCAAAAAATGAGACACACGAACACTGGTGCGTTGTGCTGCTCACCACGCTGCTACCGTCGTCGTCTGCTGCTGCTGCTGCTGCTGCTACTTTTCTCTCTCTCTCTCTCTCTCTCTCTCTCTCTCTCTCTCTCTCTCTCTCCCTCTCTCCCTCTCTCCCTCTCTCCCTCTCTCTCTCTCTCTCTCTCTCTCTCTCTCTCTCTCTCTCTCTCTCTCTCTCTCTCTCTCTCTCTCTCTCTCTCTCTCCCTCTCTCCCTCTCTCTCTCCATACAAGAAACAATGAGAAAAATACACCAAGAGCTATAACTGTCTTGGTATATATATAGAACCATTGTGCGTCATGACCTTGAAGAGTGGTAGGTGGTAGATGTGGTGGTGGTGGTGGTTGGACCATGTCACAAGTGACATGGTCCTTAGGCAAATAGATAAATTAAAACCTAACAAATCCCCAGGCCCTGATGAACTGTATGCAAGGGTTCTAAAGGAATGTAAAGAGGAGCTTAGCACACCTTTGGCTAATCTTTTCAACATATCACTACAAACTGGCATGGTGCCAGATAAGTGGAAAATGGCAAATGTGATACCTATTTTCAAAACAGGTGACAGGTCCTTAGCTTCGAACTATAGACCAATAAGCCTAACCTCCATAGTGGGAAAATTTATGGAATCAATAATTGCCGAGGCAGTTCGTAGCCACCTTGAAAAGCATAAATTAATCAACGAATCTCAGCATGGTTTTACAAAGGGGCGTTCCTGCCTTACGAATTTATTAACTTTTTTCACTAAGGTATTTGAGGAGGTAGATCATGGTAATGAATATGATATTGTGTATATGGACTTCAGTAAGGCTTTTGACAGGGTCCCACATCAGAGACTATTGAGGAAAATTAAAGCACATGGAATAGGAGGAGAAATTTTTTCCTGGATAGAGGCATGGTTGACAAATAGGCAGCAGAGAGTTTGCATAAATGGGGAGAAATCAGACTGGGGAAGTGTCACGAGCGGTGTTCCACAGGGGTCAGTGTTGGGCCCCCTGCTGTTCACAATCTACATAAACGACATAGATGAGGGCATAAAGAGCGACATCGGCAAGTTTGCCGATGACACCAAAATAGGCCGTCGAATTCATTCTGACGAGGACATTCGAGCACTCCAGGAAGATTTGAATAGACTGATGCAGTGGTCGGAGAAGTGGCAGATGCAGTTTAATATAGACAAATGCAAAGTTCTAAATGTTGGACAGGACAATAACCATGCCACATATAAACTAAATAATGTAGATCTTAATATTACGGATTGCGAAAAAGATTTAGGAGTTCTGGTTAGCAGTAATCTGAAACCAAGACAACAGTGCATAAGTGTTCGCAATAAAGCTAATAGAATCATTGGCTTCATATCAAGAAGCATAAATAATAGGAGTCCTCAGGTTTTTCTTCAACTCTATACATCCTTGGTTAGGCCTCATTTAGATTATGCTGCACAGTTTTGGTCACCGTATTACAGAATGGATATAAATTCTCTGGAAAATGTACAAAGGAGGATGACAAAGTTGATCCCATGTATCAGAAACCTTCCCTATGAGGATAGACTAAGGGCCCTGAAACTGCACTCTCTAGAAAGACGTAGAATTAGGGGGGATATGATTGAGGTGTATAAATGGAAGACAGGAATAAATAAAGGGGATGTAAATAGTGTGCTGAAAATATCTAGCCTAGACAGGACTCGCAGCAATGGTTTTAAGTTGGAAAAATTCAGATTCAGGAAGGATATAGGAAAGTACTGGTTTGGTAATAGAGTTGTGGATGAGTGGAACAAACTCCCAAGTACCGTTATAGAGGCCAGAACGTTGTGTAGCTTTAAAAATAGGTTGGATAAATACATGAGTAGATGTGGGTGGGTGTGAGTTAGACCTGATAGCTTGTGCTACCAGGTCGGTTGCCGTGTTCCTCCCTTAAGTCAATGTGACCTGACCTGACCTGACTAGGTTGGGTGCATTGGCTTAAGCCGGTAGGAGACTTGGACCTGCCTCGCATGGGCCAGTAGGCCTTCTGCAGTGTTCCTTCGTTCTTATGTTCTTATGTTATTATGCTTGATGGAGAGTATAGAGGGTGTTAAAAACTGCTTATTGAGAGGCAGTAGGAAAATTTATGCAGGGGAGGAGTGGCTAAGAGAAATAAGGGGAGAAAATAACTCTTACGTACCATTAATGTTTTCTGCTGGTATTACCAGACAACGTCGACGCTCTTATGAAATGAAGAATTATCAAGGTTCGTGTTTACGAAGTGATGGTATCAAGAATACGACTGATGAACTGTTATTGGAGGCGATGTATTGACACACAAATAACCAGTGACAAAGTCACTCTAACCAGAAGTGGAGCAGAACGGCTATATATAGGCAGGAAGAGGTGGTGGTGGTGGTGGTGGTGGTGGTGGTGGTGGTGGTAGTAGTAGTAGTAGTAGTAGTAGTAGTAGTAGTAGTAGTAGTAGTAGTAGTAGTAGTAGTAGTAGTACAAGAATGGTATATAATACCGACAAGATGAAATTAAGACACATGCGCAACACCCGGGCATCCCTATCGTAGACGTTTCGCCATCCAGCCAGCCACTGGATGGCGAAACTTCCACAACAAAGACAACCAGACGCCGCACATAAGAACATAAGAACGAAGGAACACTGCAGAAGGCCTACTGACCCATGCGAGGCAGGTCCAAGTCTCCTACCGGCTTAAGCCAATGCACCCAACCTAGTCAGGTCAGGTCACATTGACTTAAGGGAGGAACACGGCAACCGACCTGGTAGCACAAGCTATCAGATCCAACTCACACCCACCCACATCCACTCATGTATTTATCCAACCTATTTTTAAAGCTACACAACGTTCTGGCCTCTATAACTGTACTCGGGAGTTTGTTCCACTCATCCACAACTCTATTACCAAACCAGTACTTTCCTATATCCTTCCTGAATCTGAATTTTTCCAACTTAAAACCATTGCTGCGAGTCCTGTCTAGGCTAGATATTTTCAGCACACTATTTACATCACCTTTATTTATTCCTGTCTTCCATTTATACACCTCAATCATATCCCCCATGACCTCTCAGTGGTTACATTCTCACTACTACTACTACTACTACTACTACTACTACTCTGCACCTCTCCTTCCGACAGTATTTATGTCTCCGCACTGTCGCTTGATCTTCAGATAGTTCCTGACTATGGAACTGAACTTCTCCAGGCCGAGGGACTGACAACCTCAAATTCTACGACTTCAAGGGTGATGGACTGATTACATCGTCTACACATCTCTACTGTTCCTGCCTACTTTCTGTATTCGACTGAAGAAGCCTACTGTGTACGCGAAACGTTTCGGAATAAAGTTGTCTAACTGTTGCATATGTGTCTTACCTAACAACCTGTCGGTATTGTATACCATTTTGATGTTCATACCCCCCCTAATTCTACGTCTTTCTAGAGAGTGCAGATTTGTAGATGAATGGTTCAGAGAACCGACATGTTGATAAATTAGACACATATGCAACTCTTGGGTATCTTTATTGAGGAAACGTTTCGCCACACAGTGACTTCATCAGTCCATACGTTAGGTAAGACACATATGCAACAGTTAGACAACTTTATTCCGAAACGTTTCGCCTACACAGTAGGCTTCTTCAGTCGAATACAGAAAGTAGGCAGGAACAGTAGAGATGTGAAGACGATGTAATCAGTCCATCACCCTTAAAGTCGTAGAATTTGAGGTTGTCAGTCCCTCGGCCTGGAGAAGTTCAGTTCCATAGTCAGGAACTATCTGAAGATCAAGCGACAGTGCGGAGACTTAAATACTGTCGGAAGGAGAGGTGCAGGGTAGTAGTAGTAGTAGTAGTAGTAGTAGTAGTAGTAGTAGTAGTGAGAGGCAACTGAGAGGTCATGTCCCTCTCAGATCCAACCCTTCTCACTTGAAAAGCTTGTCCAAGGTGTTTTCTGTACCAAGATGCCACGTGTTGCAGTGTCTGACAAGATGAACATCAAAATGGTATACAATACCGACAGGTTGTTAGGTAAGACACATATGCAACAGTTAGACAACTTTATTCCGAAACGTTTCGCCTACACAGTAGGCTTCTTCAGTCGAATACAGAAAGTAGGCAGGAACAGTAGAGATGTGAAGACGATGTAATCAGTCCATCACCCTTATGGAACTGAACTTCTCCAGGCCGAGGGACTGACAACCTCAAATTCTACGACTTTAAGGGTGATGGACTGATTACATCGTCTTCACATCTCTACTGTTCCTGCCTACTTTCTGTATTCGACTGAAGAAGCCTACTGTGTAGGCGAAACGTTTCGGAATAAAGTTGTCTAACTGTTGCATATGTGTCTTACCTAACAACCTGTCGGTATTGTATACCATTTTGATGTTCAGTCCATACGTAGGAGAAACTTGAAGAACAGGAGGAGAATGAGGTAATCAGTCCCTCAACCTTGAGTCGATGTTGTGTACGAATGGTATATAATACCGACAAGATGAGATTAAGACACATGTGCAACATCTGGGTATCTTTATTGTAGACGTTTCGCCATCCAGTGGCTTTATCAATACAAATTCTAGGACATAACTTGAAGACAGTAGAACTATGTACAGAAGATGAGGTAATCAGTCCCTCAACCTAGGAGTAGGTGCGAAGAGCACCATAGTCGTGGAGATTCTGAAGCAGAAGGATCCTGGCGCTTATATAGTAACGTCAGGTGTAGCAGACGAGGGCATATTCACTGGTAGGCGGGATTCCCCAGTGGAAGTAGGTCCTTCCCAAAGAGATGGGAAGTTCAGTCCATCAATCAAGATTGATGGACTGAACACATCGACTCAAGGTTGAGGGACTGATTACCTCATTCTCCTCCTGTTCTTCAAGTTTCTCCTACGTATGGACTGATGAAGCCACTGTGTGGCGAAACGTTTCCTCAATAAAGATACCCAAGAGTTGCATATGTGTCTAATTTATCAGAGTGCAGATTCAGGGCCCTTAGTCTATCCTCATAGGGAAGGTTTCTGATACATGGGATCAACTTTGTCATCCTCCTTTGTACATTTTCCAGAGAATTTATATCCATTCTGTAATACGGTGACCAAAACTGTGCAGCATAATCTAAATGAGGCCTAACCAAGGATGGAAATAAATGGTATAAAATACCGACACAATGGAAATATAAACACATATGCAGTATAATGTGATCCTTTATTGACTACGTTTTGATGAGAGTAAGACACATGTGCAACATCTGGGTATCTTTATTGTAGACGTTTCGCCATCCAGTGGCTTTATCAATACAAATTCTAGGACATAACTTGAAGACAGTAGAACTATGTACAGAAGATGAGGTAATCAGTCCCTCAACCTAGGAGTAGGTGCGAACAGCACCATAGTCGTGGAGAATCTGAAGCAGAAGAAAGAATCCTGGCGCTTATATAGTAACGTCAGGTGAAGCAGACGAGGGCAAATTCACTGGTAGGCGGGATTCCCCAGTGGAAGTAGGTCCTTCCCAAAGAGATGGGTTAGTTGTAGTAGTCGTGAAGGTTATGTACATGTCCTCAGGATTTTGCCCTCGTCTGCTTCACCTGACGTTACTATATAAGCGCCAGGATTCTTTCTTCTGCTTCAGAATCTCCACGACTATGGTGCTGTTCGCACCTACTCCTAGGTTGAGGGACTGATTACCTCATCTTCTGTACATAGTTCTACTGTCTTCAAGTTATGTCCTAGAATTTGTATTGATAAAGCCACTGGATGGCGAAACGTCTACAATAAAGATACCCAGATGTTGCACATGTGTCTTACTCTCATTTTGTCGGTATTATATACCATTCCTACATGACTACGTTTTGCCCACACAGTGGGCTTTTTCAAGTCACACACAGAACTCTATACCAAGGATGTATAGAGTTGAAGAACAACCTGAGGACTCCTATTATTTATGCTTCTTGATATGAAGCCAAGGATTCTATTAGCTTTATTGCGAACACTTATGCACTGTTGTCTTGGTTTCAGATTACTGCTAACCAGAACTCCTAAATCTTTTTCGCAATCCGTAATATTAAGATCTACATTATTTAGTTTATATGTGTCTTAATTTCATCAGTAGTTCCAGTAGTAGTAGTAGTCCATACCCCCGGCCGGGATTGAACCCGCGGTCATAGAGTCTCAAAACTCCAGCCCGTCATGTTAGTAGTAGTAGTAGTAGTAGAAGAGGTAGTAGTGTAGAATTTTTAACACATACTTCCTCTCAGTTTTTACACAGGAGGATACCAGAGATATTCCAGAAATGATAAATTATGTAGAACAGGACGATAATACATGAGTGGATGTGGGTGGGTGTGAGTTGGACCTGATAGCTTGTGCTACCAGGTCGGTTGCCGTGTTCCTCCCTTAAGTCAATGTGACCTGACCTGACTAGGTTGGGTGCATTGACTTAAGCCGGTAGGAGACTTGGACCTGCCTCGCAAGGGCCAGTAGGCCTTCTGCAGTGTTCCTTCGTTCTTACGTTCTTATGTTCTTAATAAACTGTGCACGATTAGGGTCACAAGTGACATGGTCCTTAGGAAATAGATAAATTAAAACCTAACAAATCCCAAGGCCCTGATGAACTGTATGCAAGGGTTCTAAAGGAATGTAAAGAGGAGCTTAGGAAACCTTTGGCTAATCTTTTCAACATATCACTACAAACTGGTATGGTGCCAGATAAGTGGAAAATAGCAAATGTGATACCTATTTTCAAAGCAGGTGACAGGTCCTTAGCTTCGAACTATAGACCAATAAGCCTAACCTCCACAGTGGGAAAATTTATGGAATCAATAATTGCCGAGGCAGTTTGTAGCCACCTTGAAAAGCATAAATTAATCAACGAATCTCAGCCTTACGAATTTATTAACTTTTTTCACTAAGGTATTTGAGAAGGTAGATCATGGTAATGAATATGATATTGTGTATATGGACTTCAGTAAGGCTTTTGACAGGGTCCCACATCAGAGACTATTGAGGAAAATTAAGGCACATGGAATAGGAGGAGAAATATTTTCCTGGATAGAGGCATGGTTGACAAATAGGCAGCAGAGAGTTTGCATAAATGGGGAGAAATCAGGGTGGGGAAGCGTCATGAGCGGTGTTCCACAGGGGTCAGTGTTGGGCCCCCTGCTGTTCACAATCTACATAAACGACATAGATGAGGGCATAAAGAGCGACATCAGCAAGTTTGCCGATGACACCAAAATAGGCCGTCGAATTCATTCTGACGAGGACATTAGAGCACTCCAGGAAGATTTGAATAGACTGATGCAGTGGTCGGAGAAGTGGCAGATGCAGTTTAATATATACAAATGCAAAATTCTAAATGTTGGACAGGACAATAACCATGCCACATATAAACTAAATAATGTAGATCTTAATATTATGGATTGCGAAAAAGATTTAGGAGTTCTGGTTAGCAGTAATCTGAAACCAAGACAACAGTGTGTAAGTGTTCGCAATAAAACTAATAGAATCCTTGGCTTCATATCAAGAAGCATAAATAATAGGAGTCCTCAGGTTGTTCAACTCTATACATCCTTGGTTAGGCCTCATTTAGATTATGCTGCACAGTTTTGGTCACCGTATTACAGAATGGATATAAATGCTCTGGAAAATGTACGAAGGAAGATGACAAAGTTGATCCCATGTATCAGAAACCTTCCCTATGAGGATAGACTAAACATTAAAATGGTATAAAATACCGACAGATTGTTGGGTAAGACATATGCAACAGTTAGGTATCTTTATTTTGAAACGTTTCGCCTACACAGTAGGCTTCTTCAGTCGAGTACAGAAAAGTTGATAGAAGCAGAAGATACTTGAAGACGATGTAATCAGTCCATCACCCTTAAAGTTTTGAGGTGGTCAGTCCCTCAGTCTGGGGAAGAGCATTGTTCCGTTGTTTCAGACAACGGAACAATGCTCTTCCCCAGACTGAGGGACTGACCACCTCAAAACTTTAAGGGTGATGGACTGATTACATCGTCTTCAAGTATCTTCTGCTTCTATCAACTTTTCTGTACTCGACTGAAGAAGCCTACTGTGTAGGCGAAACGTTTCAAAATAAAGATACCTAACTGTTGCATATGTGTCTTACCCAACAACGAGGATAGACTAAGGGCCCTGAATCTGCACTCTCTAGAAAGACGTAGAATTAGGGAGGATATGATTGAGGTGTATAAATGGAAGACAGGAATAAATAAAGGTGATGTAAATAGTGTGCTGAAAATATCTAGCCTAGACAGGACTCGTAGCAATGGTTTTAAGTTGGAAAAATTCAGATTCAGGAAGGATATAGGAAAGTACTGGTTTGGTAATAGAGTTGTGGATGAGTGGAACAAACTCCCAAGTACAGTTATAGAGGCCAGAACGTTGTGTAGCTTTAAAAATAGGTTGGATAAATACATGAGTAGATGTGGGTGGGTGTGAGTTAGACCTGATAGCTTGTGCTACCAGGTCGGTTGCCGTGTTCCTCTCTTAAGTCAATGTGACCTGACCTGACTGGGTTGGGTGCATTGGCTTAAGCCGGAAGGAGACTTGGACCTTGAGGAAATGGTATGGTGATACCGACAAGATGTGGAAAAAGACACTTATGTACAGTTCAGGACATTTATTAAAGGAAACGTTTCGCCACGAGTGGCTTCTTCAGTCCTAATACAGAGAAAACTAAGAAAACACACATATATATAGTGTGTTTTCTTAGTTTTCTCTGTATTAGGACTGAAGAAGCCACTCGTGGCGAAACGTTTCCTTTAATAAATGTCCTGAACTGTACATAAGTGTCTTTTTCCACACAGACTTGGACCTGCCTCGCATGGGCCAGTAGGCCTTCTGCAGTGTTCCTTCGTTCTTATGTTCTTAAGGGAGCACAGAGGTGCGTGAAAGGGGAAGTGGTGAAATAAATGAAGAAGGAACAGAAACACGAGACAGAAGAGAGAAAGACAACCCAGAGGAGAAACGGAAAGAGGAAAGGGGAAGAGGGAGAAAAAAAAAAAAGTCGTCGTAAGCTTCTCTCTTTTATGTGCGGGTTATTTGTGTATCGTTCCAGTCACGTGGCGAGGCCAGGCCTACCAGGTCTGCCTGTTCCCTAGGTCTAATCGAGAATGAGGCAGAGGCCTCTGAGGCAGGAGTTATGTGCGTGATACAAACGGGGGTCACGTGACTAAGGCTTGGCCAGGGAGCTTGCCTATACATACTACACAAGTACTGGACTACTGACAGAATAACACACTTTGGTATGGTTGTTAAGACACAAAGACAACACTTAAGCACTTAAGTTGCTTAAGTGTTGCCTTTGTGTCTTACCAACCATCCTGTCGGTATTGTATACCATTTTGATATTCACACTTTGGTATATTTCCGAAACGTTTCGCCTATACAGTAGACTTCTTCAGTCAAATACAGAGGTGACTGAAACTGGAAACAGTAGCAGCAGTGGAGAGGTAAAGATGATGTGATGAGTCCATGATGTGGTCAGTCCCTCAGCCTCGCCAAGCTCCAGCTCCAAGGTCTTGATCAATAACACTTCTAAGATTTTTCTAACGCTTTCTAAAGCCTTTTTTTCTAACTTCCAAGACTTTTTAATGTCACTTCTAATTTATAAGATTTTTCTGACGTCTTAATTTGATGTTTTTTTTCACGATTTCTCTACAATTATTTCTCAGGTTTAAGGTTCATAATGACTGCATCGAGGTTGATGAATACAGCCGCCAGCAGCAACAACCTACATGATCACAAGAGAGACGTGAAGAAGGGGTGCGACAGATGGTACCCGAAAGAATAGGGGAAGTGGGAGCGGGATAGGAGTTGAGGAGGAAGGTGGAGGAAGTGGAAAGTGAGGGAGAGAGTGATAGAGGACGGAAGAGGTGGAGGGGAGAGTTGGAGGGAAGGAGGGAGTAGAACCACACTATAATTATTCACGTGACAAAGTAGCCACATCACGTACTGACACGTGGCACTATGTACGCGTCATCACGTACGTGTCACCATTTCCGCTGTTAATATGCTAAATCCAGGAGCAAGGTGTGGCAACACCTCCACAAGTTGCTGCAGCACACACACAATTAATAAGATGCTCTGCTAAAATTATTTTTGTCGTACTTACAGCATTCTGCAAAGACAGTGATTATGTATGAGTGAGGTGAAAATGTTGAATGTTGATGAAAGTATTTTCTTTTTTGGGGATTTTCTTTCTTTTTGGGTCACCCTGCCTCGGTGGGAGACGTTTGACTTGTTGAATATATCTATATACTGTATATATATATATATATATATATATATATATATATATATATATATATATATATATATATATATATATATATATATATATATATGTCGTGCCGAATATGCAGAACTTGCGATCTTGGCTTAAATAGCAACGCTCATCTTGCCATATAGGACAAGTGAAAATTTGTGTATGCAATAATTTCGCCCAAATCATTCTGAACCTAACGAAAAAAATATATTTCACTGTGTTTGTTTAGTATTAAATTATTGTAAACAAATCTAAAATATATTTAGTTGGGTTAGGCTAAAATAAATTGTTCTTGTTATAATAAGGTTAGGTAAGTTTTCTAAGATTCTTTTGGAGCAAAATTAAAAAAAAATACATTAACATTAATGAAAAAATATATCTTTAAACGTATAAGAGAAAATTTTTAGGAAGGACTTAACTTTAAATGAGTTCTTGCTAATTGACCAGTTTTACCTATTCGGCACGACATATATATATATATATATATATATATATATATATATATATATATATATATATATATATATATATATATATAAAGAGAGAGAGAGAGAGAGAGAAAAGCAAGGCTGCTATACATATAATAAGAGAGTAGTGTTAACATGTGTACTCCACGACTCTTCAACTTGACACAGCAGATATCAGAAATAGCGCCTCAAGAGCAAGACTTCAAAAGCTGTTAGGTAAGACACATATGCAACAGTTAGGTATCTTTATTTCGAAACGTTTCGCCTACACAGTAGGCTTCTTCAGTCGAGTACAGAAAAGTTGATAGAAGCAGAAGAGACTTGAAGACGATGTAATCAGTCCATCACCCTTAAAGTTTTGAGGTGGTCAGTCCCTCAGTCTGGAGAAGAGCATTGTTCCAAACTTTGGAACAATACTCTTCTCCAGACTGAGGGACTGACCACCTCAAAACTTTAAGGGTGATGGACTGATTACATCGTCTTCAAGTCTCTTCTGCTTCTATCAACTTTTCTGTACTCGACTGAAGAAGCCTACTGTGTAGGCGAAACGTTTCGAAATAAAGATACCTAACTGTTGCATATGTGTCTTACCTAACAATCTGTCGGTATTTTATACCATTTTAATGTTCACTTCAAAAGCTAGAAACGTTCCTGCCGGACATATCTGATCAACAGTGTTGTGATGGCCATGCGGACCAGTGGGCTACAAGCAACAATTAGCCTGAATGATGATATTTATGGTATACCCGTGACACTTGTCTAGCCTTGAAGCTGGGCCTTTGCTCAGAGTTCCTAGTTGATTGCCTTGACGCACCGCCACTTTGTGTCGGGTTTTATCACCACCTTGTTGGTTACGTATGAAGACGCTAGACACCATATACATCATCCACACGTCTGGTAAGACTGGCTGTGCATAACCAAGAAGCGTTGAAATCAGCACGAGTGTCACCGTTGGTGCCAGAAATGGGTTACCACACCAGCCAGCTGTCGTCATCCAAGCCACACCCTCTCCTAAGCCACACCCTCTCCTAAGCCACACCCTCTCCTAAGCCACACCCTCACCCACGCCACACCCTCTTCCAAGCCACACCCTCACCCAGCCACACCCTCACCCACCTCCCCAGCATCGGAAAGAGAACACCAACTTTAACATAGTCATCGACATTACCCTATGTGAAGCACCACACCTGTTAAGGTAAGCCAACACCACAACAGCTGTGTCTGACGCTACCTTAGCTAGCAGTACCTTCGTGAGCATGGTTCCTGCTTGCCCAGCACCTTCCTAGCCATGGTACCTGCTTGCCCAGCACCTTTCTGGCCATGGTTTCTGCTCTCCCAACCTGCGTAGCGAGGCGAGACTCTTGCTTCACCGAGAGTCTATTACAAGAAGTGGCTGGAGGTGGAGGAGAGCAACTCCCCGCGGCTGATACACACTTAAAGCTGCCGTTTTGAGGAGGAGGAGAAAGGATGGAGGGAGGGGGGAAAGAGGGAGGGAGGGGGTAAAGAGGGAGGGAGGGTGGAAAGAGGGAGCGAGGGAGGGGGGAAAGATGGAAGGAAGATGAGGAAGAGGAGGAGGAAGAGCAACACCACCAGCAGTACCAACAGGAGGGAATACTTCAAGAAAGAATAGGAGCAGAAAGAAAAAAAACAGAGGTGGAGAAGGAATAAAGACTGAGGAGAACAAAGAGGAAGAGAAGAAAAGAGGAGCAGGAGGAACTGCAAGAAGAAAACTGATTTAAGCGTAGAAGTGAGTGGTTTGAGGAGGACCAGCTTTCAATACTACCTTCATGCTTCCTAAACTCCTTCCTGTAATATTTCGATATTTTGTGGAACGTAAGAACATAAGAAAGAGCATCATAGCAGCAGATCTACTGGCCCATGCTAGGCAAGTCCAACCCACACCTTCCTGCACCCACTCATGTACCTATATTAACAACCACCAAGGTTCTTGCTCCTTATCATGTTGCAAGCCTCGCATGGCAAAGTTAAAAGAAAGATGCTGCAAAAAAAATTGAAAGCTGCAGGGGAAAGCAGCGGCCATCGTTCCGAGAGTCAACATTCAGTCAGTCCCATGCAACGTTCACACAGCACCTGAGGAATAGGAGGCAATCAGCTCTGTTCCGAAATGGTCACAGTTTTTGGGGGTATCACGAGCACTTCGCTAGCATCAAGGCTCCTCTCTTGAGGAAACATTGACCGAAAACCACTAACATTCCTATACGAGTCGTTCAACTCTCAAGGCATAAAAACACGTAGAGCAGAGCAAGTCGTATTTTACACATTTCGCTCAGATTAGAGAAAAATGTCTGAAATAAAAGCTTGATCTGTAAAGCGTGTCATTATACTCACTTATCGACCTGTTATATGCAAGCACAAAGCAAGCTTAGTTTTGGACAGAAACATGAAGGCATTATTTTATAAGACAGTAGCCGAGTGTCACGTCACAACAATGTTGCATCAGCAAGTCAAATACCAAAAAAAAAAAATCCAATAAAAAAAAGCCCCTTTCCCCCCTTTTTAACAAAATTGGACATAGCAATGTGCCGCTACTCTATGACAACTACATAGCTATGTTTCCCCTGCTATATTCCATCACACAGGATGGGCGTTGTGCAGTGTTGAAATATGTCAACCTGAGCTGGAACACTTCAGTATAACAATGAGGATACTATCAGGTATTCCATTAAGCGTTTATCAGCTAGGCAGCTACAAAGGTTTCCTTCCAGCAAGACACAGACTTGAATCCAGAGAGAGACGCGTTTTAACTAGTTGTAAATGCTGCAAGAACTGTGCAGGAAATACCACACACCCATAAATATTACCCACCCCCTCACACACGCACACACACACACACACACACACACACACACACACACACACACACACACACACACACACACACACACACACACACACACACACAAGGGAAGCTAGCAGTGTAGTCCATTTCTGAGAACAATAATAAATTAAACAAGCATGTTTCTGAGACAACGTTTCTCTCACTTTAGAGCTTCATCAAGCTACACAGCGAACCTGGTCCTGACAAAAGCTTCGTCTATACAACATGCGTCTTTGTGATAAAGCTTCAAGCTGTAATGGACATTTGTCGATGAACTGAGGAAATCCACCTGGAGACAGAAACAGGACAGAAAGAGACTGCTTATTTCAATCTCCATCTGAAATGATTAGCAGTAGAGGAGAGTGAAGGAATCAGAGTTTTTATAGGAGCGAATCTAAGAGTCACATGTGTGTTGAGAGAGCTTGTGGTGTCACTTGTAAGAACATAAGAACATAAGAACGATGGAACACTGCAGAAGGCCTACTGGCCCATGCGAGGCAGGTCCAAGTCTCCTACCGGCTTAAGCCAATGCACCCAACATAGTCAGGTCAGGTCACATTGACTTAAGGGAGGAACACGGCAACCGACCTGGTAGCACAAGCTATCAGGTCTAACTCACACCCACCCACATCTACTCATGTATTTATCCAACCTATTTTTAAAGCTACACAACGTTCTGTGTGTTATCTTACTGGATTTCAACATAGCAGTTCATTGCCTTTTCTCTAGAAATGTTACTATAACAACTAATTCTTTAAATTCTCGTGACTGACATAAGTCAAATTCCGCATCAAGAGGTAGTGATTCTGCTTCCTGACAGATTTTTCCTAACTTAACCTGCCTCGGATAGACCAGTAGGCCTACTGCAGTGCTGCTTCTTCTGATTTCTTAGTAAGAGTGGTATGTGAAGTATACCTGGAGTATACCTGGAGAGGGTTTCGGGGTCAACGCCCCCGCTGCCCGGTCTGTGACCAGGCTTCATGGACGAGGTGTATGGTATACCTGTCTCCAGGTGACTCGGTATGAAGTTGAACCTGTTAATACCTGTTAGCATCTGTTAACAGTTACGGGAATCATTGCCTCTGTACCACGGTCTTAGACCATGTTAAGAAACATACGTCAGTAGAAGTTTGTAAGATTTAACTGTCCTCTTACATATTTATGAGACAGGAATTGCCAACGATCCTCCCAGTGTGTAAAACATATAACAGGTTTATGTTTCATACTCCTGGCAGGATATTAGTACCTACTTGAGGTGACTCGGTATATATACTCAAGTGACCAGGCAAGATTAATCAGCTGAACAGGTGGGAAGGCGGTATTTTATTATACAGGAAAAAATTTCTCCTGACGTGGGTCACAGTCATATGACGACCCCCACAGCGGCGCGTATTGGGTCGTTTCACAGAGGTCATTTTCTGGCTTACAACTCCGGCCCCGTAAAAAGAAAATTAATTGATATAAGCAAGATATGCGAGCCAGGCCGGACAGCGAGGGCGCTGACCCCGGAAACCCTCTCCAGGTATATTCCAGGTAATAATTGCCAGTAAGAAAGACCCATCAGCCAACAAGAGATGCGGTGACCTTGATGTATAGACGCAAGAGGTCAACACAGTTGGCCAACTGTCAAGATGATTGATGGATGATAGACACCAGTCTCACTCCTCAGATAAACTTTAAACATTGACTTTAAACACCAAGAAGTATTGTTATGAGTTAACAAAGAGACAATAAATGAAGAGGAGAAAGAAGCACGAAAGTAGTGTGTATACATGTAGAGTTAAACCAATAATAAACCAGGTGAATAACAGAGATAACATACAAGGTCATAATAAGTAAGTACGAACAAGAGAAGTAAGACAACTCAAGTAAATAAAGTAAAAACTAGAGCTACTTCTGTCTCAGGAAACTCCCCTCTCCCAGTCCTCCCACTTCTCCCAGCTGTCCCCTCACCCCCCTCTCTCTATCTCCCCCTCTCACAGACCTCCCTCTCTCTCCTCCCAACCCTCCTCTTACTCGCTCCCAATCTACCTCTCACTCTCTCCCACCCCCCCTCCCACATTTCCTCCCAACACTCCCTCCTCCCCAAATCCTCCAAACCCCCCTCCCCCTAATAACAAATTACACACAGGCGAGGAAAACGAGTAAGAGAAAATTAGATGACATACCTTAAGAACAACACGGAGAGTTAGCCACCCAGGATAACCCAGGGCAGGGAGAGTTAGCCACCCAGGATAACCCAGGGTAGAGAGAGTTAGCCACCCAGGATAACCCAGGGTAGGGAGAGTTAGCCACCCAGGATAACCCAGGGTAGGGAGAGTTAGCCACCCAGGATAACCCAAGAAAGACAGTTCGTCATCGAGGGACAGTGTCTTATTTCCACTGGGGTACCCAATCTTGTCCCCCGGGATGCGACCCACACCAGTCGACTAACACCCAGGTACCTACTTACTTGCTAGGTGAACGGGACAGCAGGTGTAAGGAAACTCATCCAGTGTGTCCAGCCTTGCCGGGGATTGAACCACGGACACTGTGTGTGAGGTCAGAGCGTTGCCTACCAGGCAACGTTGCCTACCTCTCCATCACATATTAGAGTAACACTCACTGCATGTACGCTCATATATAGTTTAAGTTGCCCCAGCTCTGTGATGATGGAGATATCTTCGTGAAAATTCCATTAGTTTTATGTATGGCACAGCGGGTCATCCTTAGAGTTAGTTAGTTAGTTTAATGTTTATTATGCACCCCATACCCATCCTGTGGGCGGTAGTCAAAAGATTACAGAGGTACATAATTGGTTCAGGGACTGGACTCCAAAGTTTTGATAGCTGAGCAAGTTACAGAGAAGGTAGTTATTACGTAACAGTGACTCCAGTTCTGCTGCAATAATGCTGCCGTAGCTGATGGAACTTTACTGAATACTTGATGATATTCTCGGCACCCTACTGAAGCCTCTCAGCTCAGGATGACACTACTGAAGTCTCCCAGATCAGGATGACACTACTGAAATTTCCCAGCTCAGGATGACACTACTGAAGTGTCTCAGCTCAGGATGACGCTACTGAAGTCTCCCAGCTCAGGATGACACTACTGAAACCTCTCAGCTCAGGATGACACTACTGAAGTCTCTCAACTCAGGACGACACTATTGAAGTCTTCCAGCTCAGGCTAACATTACTGAAGTCTCGCAGCTCAGGCGACCAGAACGGGATGTGCCCACCAAATATTATTCAACGGCACCAACACATAATTATTATTATTATTATTATTATTATTATTATTATTAACCAGTAAATCTTATGGGTTAAATAAATAAATAAATAAAGGGGATGTAAATAGTGTGCTGAAAATATCTAGCCTAGACAGGACTCGCAGCAATGGTTTTAAGTTGGAAAAATTCAGATTCAGGAAGGATATAGGAAAGTACTGGTTTGGTAATAGAGTTGTGGATGAGTGGAACAAACTCCCGAGTACAGTTATAGAGGCCAGAACGTTGTGTAGCTTTAAAAATAGGTTGGATAAATACATGAGTGGATGTGGGTGGGTGTGAGTTGGACCTGATAGCTTGTGCTACCAGGTCGGTTGCCGTGTTCCTCCCTTAAGTCAATGTGACCTGACCTGACTAGGTTGGGTGCATTGGCTTAAGCCGGTAGGAGACTTGGACCTGCCTCGCATGGGCCAGTAGGCCTTCTGCAGTGTTCCTTCGTTCTTATGTTCTTATATATCACCTAGGGAATGGAAGGTAATTAGGTTTGATCCGAGGAAGGGATAGGCAGCTGTAATATCTTCATCAGAATGAAGGCATCTTCATCTCGAAGGGTAATGAACGAAAATGACAGTTCAAATATTACGTGTAGTCTTCAGTATTTTAAATCCTGCCTTCATGTTTACGTATGTATGCATTTTCTTTCTTTCTTTCTTTCTTTTTTTCACACGGGGTTTAACAAGGTCAGGTTAAGGATTCCTAACTTGATTGACAAGCTAAGACCTGCTACCTACATCAGCTCATTTCAAAGCATTTTATTGTTATGAAACATACAAGTTGGAGCCATTTGTGGGTCAGCATTTTCATTTGATCAACTGACTTTATCTCTCTCTCTCTCTCTCATTTCATTAACTTCCTTGAGTCAATATCTGCTTTAGACCAGTTACAAGAGAGACTGGTCACAGTGTGACGACATTCACCCAAAAAATTCCAATGATATACGACACTATAAAATCAGTAAATAACGTGGAGAGGATGTCGAAAAAACATTAATTCTTCCGTGGTGGCTTCCTACAGCCTCGGTCGGAGACGGTGGCTCGGCGTAGCGCACAAACTTGGAAAGCATCACAAACATGAACATTAAAATGGTATAAAATACCGACAGATTGTTAGGTAAGACACATATGCAACAGTTAGGTATCTTTATTTTGAAACGTTTCGCCTACACAGTAGGCTTCTTCAGTCGAGTACAGAAAAGTTGATAGAAGCAGAAGATACTTGAAGACGATGTAATCAGTCCATCACCCTTAAAGTTTTGAGGTGGTCAGTCCCTCAGTCTGGAGAAGAGCATTGTTCCGTTGTCTGAAACAATATGAAGTTGAAGTGACAGAATCGGGCCTTATATAGTGCCAGGAGGTGAGACGTAGGTTGATTTGGGAGGGCAGGTCCTTCTCAAACCCAGCCGTTCTCACTAGTAGAGGTTGTCGAAGTAGATGGTCTGTACCAAGATACCCTTGTGTTGCAGTGTCTGACAGAATGAACATTAAAATGGTATAAAATACCGACAGATTGTTAGGTAAGACACATATGCAACAGTTAGGTATCTTTATTTTGAAACGTTTCGCCTACACAGTAGGCTTCTTCAGTCGAGTACAGAAAAGTTGATAGAAGCAGAAGATACTTGAAGACGATGTAATCAGTCCATCACCCTTAAAGTTTTGAGGTGGTCAGTCCCTCAGTCTGGAGAAGAGCATTGTTCCGTTGTCTGAAACAATATGAAGTTGAAGTGACAGAATCGGGCCTTATATAGTGCCAGGAGGTGAGACGTAGGTTGATTTGGGAGGGCAGGTCCTTCTCAAACCCAGCCGTTCTCACTAGTAGAGGTTGTCGAAGTAGATGGTCTGTACCAAGATACCCTTGTGTTGCAGTGTCTGACAGAATGAACATTAAAATGGTATAAAATACCGACAGATTGTTAGGTAAGACACATATGCAACAGTTAGGTATCTTTATTTTGAAACGTTTCGCCTACACAGTAGGCTTCTTCAGTCGAGTACAGAAAAGTTGATAGAAGCAGAAGATACTTGAAGACGATGTAATCAGTCCATCACCCTTAAAGTTTTGAGGTGGTCAGTCCCTCAGTCTGGAGAAGAGCATTGTTCCGTTGTCTGAAACAATATGAAGTTGAAGTGACAGAATCGGGCCTTATATAGTGCCAGGAGGTGAGACGTAGGTTGATTTGGGAGGGCAGGTCCTTCTCAAACCCAGCCGTTCTCACTAGTAGAGGTTGTCGAAGTAGATGGTCTGTACCAAGATACCCTTGTGTTGCAGTGTCTGACAGAATGAACATTAAAATGGTATAAAATACCGACAGATTGTTAGGTAAGACACATATGCAACAGTTAGGTATCTTTATTTTGAAACGTTTCGCCTACACAGTAGGCTTCTTCAGTCGAGTACAGAAAAGTTGATAGAAGCAGAAGATACTTGAAGACGATGTAATCAGTCCATCACCCTTAAAGTTTTGAGGTGGTCAGTCCCTCAGTCTGGAGAAGAGCATTGTTCCGTTGTCTGAAACAATATGAAGTTGAAGTGACAGAATCGGGCCTTATATAGTGCCAGGAGGTGAGACGTAGGTTGATTTGGGAGGGCAGGTCCTTCTCAAACCCAGCCGTTCTCACTAGTAGAGGTTGTCGAAGTAGATGGTCTGTACCAAGATACCCTTGTGTTGCAGTGTCTGACAGAATGAACATTAAAATGGTATAAAATACCGACAGATTGTTAGGTAAGATACCTAACTGTTGCATATGTGTCTTACCTAACAATCTGTCGGTATTTTATACCATTTTAATGTTCATTCTGTCAGACACTGCAACACAAGGGTATCTTGGTACAGACCATCTACTTCGACAACCTCTACTAGTGAGAACGGCTGGGTTTGAGAAGGACCTGCCCTCCCAAATCAACCTACGTCTCACCTCCTGGCACTATATAAGGCCCGATTCTGTCACTTCAACTTCATATTGTTTCAGACAACGGAACAATGCTCTTCTCCAGACTGAGGGACTGACCACCTCAAAACTTTAAGGGTGATGGACTGATTACATCGTCTTCAAGTATCTTCTGCTTCTATCAACTTTTCTGTACTCGACTGAAGAAGCCTACTGTGTAGGCGAAACGTTTCAAAATAAAGATACCTAACTGTTGCATATGTGTCTTACCTAACCATCACAAACATGGCTGGAGAAGCAGAAACATCACGGGTACTGAGAGAGTGGGGAGTCGAGACACACTCTTGTCTTTTGTGCTTGATTTCCATCGACTACCTAGTTAAATGTCAGTTAAATGTCGGTTAGGTTATTCTTAATTATCGCAAATTTATGTACAGTTAGTGTCCTAATGTCATGAACGAGAGGACAACGTCTGGCAGCGGGAGATAGACTGAAGTTTATTAATTAGTGGGAAATGCTACGCTCGCCAGATATAAAGGCGTGATGCCGACACACAGGTGACAATGTTTCTCTTGAAGACACTGACTTGATAAAGCTCTAAGTAGAGCGAAATGTTGTCGTAATAAAAGCTTATTCTGCGTCTGTGTTCTTTCCTCAATACATTCGTTAAATACGGCGTGTAGAACGAGCTGAGGAAAATGGTCAATATGAGGCGCTGCTTTCTCTCCGTAATGACCTACACTGTAGTGAGTAAAAGTTTACACCTTGTTAAGCCTAGTAATGACCTACATTGTGGTTGGTAGGTAAGACACATAGGCAACATTTAGGCAACTTTATTCCGAAACGTTTCGTATACACAGTAGGCTTCTTCACTCGAGTACAGAAAGTAGGCAGGAGCAGTAGAGATGTGAAGACGATGTAATCAGTCCATCAGGTTGGTCTTACCCACCAACCTGTCGGTACTGTATACCATTTTGATATTCGACCTACACTGTAGTGAGTAAAAGTTTACACCTCGTTAAGCCTAGTAATGACCTACACTGTAGTGAGTAAAAAAATTTACATCTCGTTAGAGATGATAATGACGAATTTACACTCATTAAGAATACTGATATCACAATTCAATACAGAAAACATCGAAGAGAGAGGAAATTAATTTCAAAAGAGAATTACAAGATTCCTCTCCCAAATAAAACTACATGTTAAGATGTATAAATTACAGACATTATACAAACTGACTGTCATGGATGAGAAATATTAGCTACGAGGATACACACACTGAGAACCTCATCGTTCCTTAATGAGTAGAAATCAGATGTGATTACTGTATTAGAAGACCTGGGAAGATAGATTTGAAACACTTCTCAAACCGTTACCAGTAAGGAAAGAGATCCAAGAGGTAGGACTCCAGGAGGAAGTAGCACTGCAGGAGGAAGTAGCACTGCAGGAGGAAGCAGGACTGCAGGAGGAAGTAGCACTGCAGGAGGAAGTAGCACTGCAGGAGGAAGTAGCACTGCAGGAGGAAGCAGGACTGCAGGAGGAAGTAGCACTGCAGGAGGAAGCAGGACTGCAGGAGGAAGTAGCACTGCAGGAGCAAGTAGCACTGCAGGAGCAAGTAGCACTGCAGGAGGAAGCAGGACTGCAGGAGGAAGCAGCACTGCAGGAGGATGAAGCACTGCAGGAGGAAGCAGGACTGCAGGAGGAAGCAGCACTGCAGGAGGATGAAGCACTGCAGGAGGAAGTAGCACTGCAGGAGGAAGTAGCACTGCAGGAGGAAGTAGCACTGCAGGAGGAAGTAGCACTGCAGGAGGAAGTAGCACTGCAGGAGGAAGTAGCACTGCAGGAGGAAGTAGCACTGCAGGAGGAAGCAGGACTGCAGGAGGAAGTAGCACTGCAGGAGGAAGTAGCACTGCAGGAGGAAGTAGCACTGCAGGAGGAAGCAGGACTGCAGGAGGAAGTAGCACTGCAGGAGCAAGTAGCACTGCAGGAGGAAGCAGGACTGCAGGAGGAAGCAGCACTGCAGGAGGATGAAGCACTGCAGGAGGAAGCAGGACTGCAGGAGGAAGCAGCACTGCAGGAGGATGAAGCACTGCAGGAGGAAGTAGCACTGCAGGAGGAAGTAGCACTGCAGGAGGAAGTAGCACTGCAGGAGGAAGCAGGACTGCAGGAGGAAGCAGCACTGCAGGAGGATGAAGCACTGCAGGAGGAAGCAGGACTGCAGGAGGAAGTAGCACTGCAGGAGGAAGTAGCACTGCAGGAGGAAGTAGCACTGCAGGAGGAAGCAGGACTGCAGGAGGAAGCAGCACTGCAGGAGGAAGTAGCACTGCAGGAGGAAGCAGGACTGCAGGAGGAAGCAGCACTGCAGGAGGATGAAGCACTGCAGGAGGAAGCAGGACTGCAGGAGGAAGTAGCACTGCAGGAGGAAGTAGCACTGCAGGAGGAAGTAGCACTGCAGGAGGAAGCAGGACTGCAGGAGGAAGCAGCACTGCAGGAGGATGAAGCACTGCAGGAGGAAGCAGCACTGCAGGAGGAAGTAGCACTGCAGGAGGAAGTAGCACTGCAGGAGGAAGCAGGACTGCAGGAGGAAGCAGCACTGCAGGAGGATGAAGCACTGCAGGAGGAAGCAGGACTGCAGGAGGAAGTAGCACTGCAGGAGGAAGTAGCACTGCAGGAGGAAGTAGCACTGCAGGAGGAAGCAGGACTGCAGGAGGAAGCAGCACTGCAGGAGGAAGTAGCACTGCAGGAGGATGAAGCACTGCAGGAGGAAGCAGGACTGCAGGAGGAAGTAGCACTGCAGGAGGAAGTAGCACTGCAGGAAGTAGCACTGCAGGAGGAAGCAGGACTGCAGGAGGAAGCAGCACTGCAGGAGGATGAAGCACTGCAGGAGGAAGCAGGACTGCAGGAGGAAGTAGCACTGCAGGAGGAAGTAGCACTGCAGGAGGAAGTAGCACTGCAGGAGGAAGCAGGACTGCAGGAGGAAGCAGCACTGCAGGAGGATGAAGCACTGCAGGAGGAAGCAGGACTGCAGGAGGAAGTAGCACTGCAGGAGGAAGTAGCACTGCAGGAGGAAGTAGCACTGCAGGAGGAAGCAGGACTGCAGGAGGAAGCAGCACTGCAGGAGGAAGTAGCACTGCAGGAGGATGAAGCACTGCAGGAGGAAGCAGGACTGCAGGAGGAAGTAGCACTGCAGGAGGAAGTAGCACTGCAGGAGGAAGTAGCACTGCAGGAGGAAGCAGGACTGCAGGAGGAAGCAGCACTGCAGGAGGATGAAGCACTGCAGGAGGAAGCAGGACTGCAGGAGGAAGTAGCACTGCAGGAGGAAGTAGCACTGCAGGAGGAAGTAGCACTGCAGGAGGAAGCAGGACTGCAGGAGGAAGCAGCACTGCAGGAGGAAGTAGCACTGCAGGAGGAAGCAGGACTGCAGGAGGAAGCAGCACTGCAGGAGGATGAAGCACTGCAGGAGGAAGCAGGACTGCAGGAGGAAGTAGCACTGCAGGAGGAAGTAGCACTGCAGGAGGAAGTAGCACTGCAGGAGGAAGCAGGACTGCAGGAGGAAGCAGCACTGCAGGAGGATGAAGCACTGCAGGAGGAAGCAGCACTGCAGGAGGAAGTAGCACTGCAGGAGGAAGTAGCACTGCAGGAGGAAGCAGGACTGCAGGAGGAAGCAGCACTGCAGGAGGAAGAAGCACTGCAGGAGGAAGCAGGACTGCAGGAGGAAGCAGGACTGCAGGAGGAAGAAGCACTGCAGGAGGAAGCAGGACTGCAGGAGGAAGAAGCACTGCAGGAGGAAGCAGGACTGCAGGAGGAAGAAGCACTGCAGGAGGAAGCAGGACTGCAGGAGGAAGAAGCATTGCAGGAAGATGCAGCACTGCAGGAGGAAGCAGGACTGCAGGAGGAAGCAGGACTGCAGGAGGAAGCAGGACTGCAGGAGGAAGCAGGACTGCAGGAGGAAGCAGGACTGCAGGAGGAAGCAGGACTGCAGGAGGAAGCAGGACTGCAGGAGGAAGCAGGACTGCAGGAGGAAGCAGGACTGCAGGAGGAAGCAGGACTGCAGGAGGAAGCAGGACTGCAGGAGGAAGCAGGACTGCAGGAGGAAGCAGGACTGCAGGAGGAAGCAGGACTGCAGGAGGAAGCAGGGCTGCAGGAGGAAGCAGGACTGCAGGAGGAAGCAGGACTGCAGGAGGAAGCAGGACTGCAGGAGGAAGCAGGACTGCAGGAGGAAGCAGGGCTGCAGGAGGAAGCAGGACTGCAGGAGGAAGCAGGACTGCAGGAGGAAGCAGGACTGCAGGAGGAAGCAGGACTGCAGGAGGAAGCAGGACTGCAGGAGGAAGCAGGACTGCAGGAGGAAGCAGGACTGCAGGAGGAAGCAGGGCTGCAGGAGGAAGCAGGACTGCAGGAGGAAGGAGGACTGCAGGAGGACGTAGTACTACAATCACTAAAACATGAACTAAAAATGTGACACTACACACTGAGGATGGGACACCACGAACACACATTGATCCTGTAACTACATTTAGATACAAGTATGTAAAGACTCACTGTAAGGCAGAGAAGGAAGTCATCTTTAAACAAGGTACAAAACAGGCAACACTTCCTCGCCGTTTTCAAACCACAAAATCTCGTCAGCTTCCATCTGTGGCTACACATCACTCATTTATGCAACGGGACTATCTACGGTTACATGACCAGAGCTCACAAGCATACCTTGCATTCTCTTAAGCATTTATAATGGAAGTGTCTGATGCATTCAGAGACCATTCTCTCTCTCTCTCTCTCTCTCTCTCTCTCTCTCTCTATTGCTTAAGGCATCGTGTCCGTGCAAGAATGAACTAATCAATGTCAGCAGCTTTCATCTTTATATAAAATGTCTGTAGATTCATAATAATAAAGAAATTTGGTTACTTTCATTGTGCAGGGTAAGACTGGTAATGACAGATGAGGAAGACGACGTTTGTCGACTATGAAAGGTTAACTCACCGTTTGCCAAGATGTGTGGCTTATTTCCATCTCTCATAGGACGCTACCCAAAACAGGCATCTAACTATTTACTGCTAGGCGACCAGAGGCAGCAGGTGACAGTCTCGACTCACTCGGCAGTGAACCAGAGTACTTTCAGTAGAGAGTCCAACGCTCCAACACTGAACTGGGAGTCGCCAGGTATACTGAAAGAAATAAATGCCTATACCCATCACACATTTGAAACTCTGGTGGATAATTCCTGACAAGTCGTTCTACCAAAGAGGGAAGCAGGCGACACAACACCAGAATCTGGATATATTAAGGAGAATCCGGAGACAGGGACCGGGATTCTAAATTTTATAAATAAATGCAAAAGATTGTAGTTTTGGAACCAGAAATAGTTCACCAGAGGAAAGTGGAAGGAGAGAAGGAGAGAACTCCTCACAAAGTATCAGTCAGTGACACCAGATAAACCTCGTCCAGGACGGATAAGCCAAAGGTCGTTCCTGCCGAGTACAGTAGAGGATTAAAAAACACCTTTTATTAGCACCATATAACGGCAAAGAGGGGCTTTATAAAGGTGAAACGTCGGAATAACAAAAAATAGTTTTGCTATGCGTGACTATATTTAATCATTTGTCGGCTCACATCTACCTCAACCAGACTACCTGACCTTCACACGTCAAGTACAGGTCTTGCAGCGCCAACACCAATGCCACAAACTAATCATCTTGTATTAAAGACCTATGCCAAGTGGGTTTTTTTTCGGCCAATAAACCAACAATTAAGAAACTTTTCATAGATAAAAGAGAAACAATATCAGGCCTTAATAATTGGAGTGATGAACATTTGATTCACTATGAGAAAATTGAGGTGACTGAACTCTGGATTCACTCCATGACGAGTAACAATGAAGTTTAATGGGTAATTTGTGATTTCACGAAAAATTCTCTTTTCAGCTCGATATTCGGAACATGGGTATAATTAAAAAAAATGTCCCTTTCTATTAAAGCTGCGATATCTGTATAATTTGAGCTGTGTCTTACACGGTGCTGATGGCATGGATACCTTGGAGTGGTGATGAGCCATCATTATGATATAACTGGACACACCAGGTGCTGGTCTAGCCTGACACACACCAATCAAAATTCTTGCATACGCTTTGTACGCTCCGTGGTTAAGCTAATATAACACTGGACTCTGCATTGCAAGGATGGAGGTTCCGTTCCCAGAATATACTCCTTATGTAATCACGCATACTTTATATATTTATTTTTTTTTATTATCACACTGGCCGATTCCCACCAAGGCAGGGTGGCCCGAAAAAGAAAAACTTTCACCATCATTCACTCCATCACTGTCTTGCCAGAAGGGTGCTTTACACTACAGTTTTTAAACTGCAACATTAACACCCCTCCTTTATATATATATATATATATATATATATATATATATATATATATATATATATATATATATATATATATATATATATATATATATATATATATGTGTGTGCCGTGCCGAATATGTAAAACTGGTCAATTAGCAAGAACTCATTTAAAATTAAATCCTTTCTGAAATTTTCTCTTATACGTTTAAAGATATATTTTTTTCATTAATGTTAATATAAAAATTTTAATTTTGCGCCAAAAGAAAACTAGAAAACTTACCTAACCTCATTATAACAAGAGCAATTTATTTTAGCCTAACCCAACAAATATATTTTATATACGTCTACCATAATTTAGTACTAAACAAACACAATCAAATATATTTTTTTCGTTAGGTTCAGAATGATTTTGGCGAAATTATTGCATACACAAATTTTCACTTGTCCTATATGGCAAGATGAGCGTTGCTATTTAAGCCAAGATCGCAAGTTCTGCCTATTCGGCACGACATTATTTATATATATATATATATATATATATATATATATATATATATATATATATATATATATATATATATATATATATATATATATATATATATATAAGTGGTTTTGAAGAGGGAAGAGAAAAAAGAATCTGTAAGAGGAACAAAAAGTGGCTAAGGAGAAGCTGTAAGAGGAGGAGGAGGAGGAGACTGGAGGAGGAAAGTAACCTCGTCACAATATAACCTTGACATGTGTGTCAAAGAAATCTCATCTTGCACTACGCAGTACAAGTTATCTTAAGATCACAAGCAGTTCCTGGTCTCACAGCAGAGACGGAGCCGCAGTATGCAGACTGAGAATCGAGCCTCCACGTCTCCTTGACTCCTTGTGCTGCACCAGTTTTATTAGATGACAAACGTGCCGAGGTTTAAAGTGTTTAGCCACGTCAAAGTTTAAGTTTTTCAGCTTCTTACCCGTGATGGACACAGTGTTCTGAGTGTCAATATGATGGGTTACAGCATCAGTGACTGGCTTACTTGTGATGAACTCAGCAATCTGGGTTAAAAGCTAGATGTGGTTTGGTCGCTGCACTATCCCAGAGTGGTATCCCCTGTACCACGTAACCTCAGCCCCGTGTACTTCAACACATACAAGAAGCACAGTACCTTCACCTCTAACTCTGCAAGAGGTAGAGGAGCTGCTGGTCAGTTCCTTCAATAGAACTCGGAACAATAACTCCCAATAGGTGCAGGACCCGGGAGCTTTAGCTCACACTCTAAAATTCAACACCTCTACAGGCTCTGAACAGCAATAGGAGCTGAACAGCAACACCCTCAATAAGACCAAGCTGAACTGTAACACCCTCAATAAGACCAGGAGCTGAACTGTAACACCCTCAATAAGACCAAGAGCTGAACTGTAACACCCTCAATAAGACCAAGAGCTGAACTGTAACACCCTCAAAAGGACCAGGAGCAGAAACTCAATTCATATACTGCACAATAAATCAATCCCACAGAGAAGAGAAACATCAAATGGATCACTGACTGTAATCATTTCTAAATCCAGCATCTAGCATCAACACTCATCTGAGGACTTAACAATCAGACTGAGTTTCATTATTCACATTCACGACGCATCCGAGAAAGTTGAGCAACTCACATGCAGTGTTGATGTAAAGACTCCCTGTAATACTGACACGTGTATGCTTTATTAACAATAATGTAAAATAATATTTACCGGAGGAACTAATTCTGTTGCAGCTTTATGTGAATATACTGGAATCTGTCAGCCCATTTTGGCACCACCAGCAATACTCGGGTAGATATGAACGTTTCCTGATTACGCAGAGGTAATTAGTTTCCAGACGTGTCGCCGGTGTTTTCTGATTTACTTATTTGTTGTTAAAGATCGTTTTTTATATGTTTAAGTAACCTAACCATATCTAACAGAATCTAACAATATATAGAAAATGTTGGAAAGCAGTATTTAGAAAGTTACTAGAAAAGTAAAGAAATCGGCGTTGTGAACCTCGTAAAAAAAAAAAGCTCACCTGTGAGCGAAACATCGCCCCCTCAATAGGTACCTTCAATGTATAAAATAGTATCTTTAATTTTTACAGGGTTGGAGTCATCAGCCAGCGAAGAGCCTCACTCATAACCCCCATCCCCCCCCCCAAAAAAAAAAAAATCTCCAAAGAAGATCAATCATATTATAGGTGAGACCCTCACCAGGGGGGGCATGTGTACTCTTTCCTTTCATCAGCAAGTCGAGTGCACTGCACAATGAGCCCTCACACCCACTTGTAATAAACTCGGGCAGGATAAAACGGAGCAAAACCAACGTTGGAAGAAGCTGCCCATAACGTGACAATAACTTTTGAGTCGTGAAGAAGTATGTGAGACACCCGAAGAGGTGCATCCACCCCCCCCCCGGTCTTTCTCTCTCTCTCTCTCTCTCTCTCTCTCTCTCCACGCTTCTCTCACTTTGCCATAAAACGTAAACAGGTTTTAAAGAAAAGATTTGCAATATCTAAACCTCTGCTGGTTATTATTTTTTAAATCACTTCTCTCCAAGTTTGGATGTCACTATCACTGATTTTGCAGTAAAAGAAAGTGGAATGGAGGAAAAATAATATTGATGAACCGAGCGGGCAGGGATACCCTTCTGATTTGTATTGGACTGATGAAGCCACTGTGTGGCGAAACGTTTCTTCACTAAAGATTCCCATATGTTGCATAAGTGTCTCAATCTTCAACTTGTCGGTTTTATGCCATTTATCACAGGGATACCATTATTTCTTGTCTGTGGGAAGGACAACAGCCACACGACTGATTACACAACGGATGAAGAACAAGCCTGACTGCACAAGAAATAACAATAGAGCGATCGACCACAGAATAAAGAACAAGACAGTGAATGACTGTACAATGGATAAAGAGCATGACGAAGATAGACTTACATGACGGATGAAGTGCAAAACGGTGAATGACTTTACAATAGATGAAAAACGGGACAGCTGTTTATTTCCTGTACAATGGATGAAGAACTAGACGGTGATCTAGAGGCTACAATATTAACTTCAGGACACAGACTGTAAAAAGAAACGAAAATGATTATCATGTCAAAATGAGGCAGTCAGCGGCGCTTAGAAGTTATTTTAACCATTAAGCCAAACAATGGAAATTCTCAGCACCTTTATATATATATTTGTGTGTTTATTTTTTTATATTAAATGTGTAAATAAGTGATAAAGGTAACGAAAACTTGTTAAAATTAATCAAAATTCACAATATTATGTGAAGATTTACAGCAATAACAATTTCCCTTACATGATATATGTCGCTATTTTACGGAGCTGATACACTGACAGGTGTCGGTCCCTCTGTGTACATACTCTGAGAGTTTGACCTAATCGCTATTGAAGGATTAAAGTAGTATTTTTGACAGGTGGTGAACAGGTCACATGTAGCCCTGTGAGTAGTCGACAGTCCTCACACCAGATAAACCAACCAACAGTACATCTGTGCTCTTCAAACGTGACGATTTCGTTTTAATAATTAAAACAAGACTTTTGTCTGATGCTGCTTCAACTAGACGAACTATGCTTGTTTTTCATTGATTATTGTAAAGGTAATTTGCAAGTAGTAAAGAAAACGAAAGATTTTTTTCAGAAATAGCTTAATATACTAGTTATTTAGTGATTTATACCGTTATATCGTTTTTAGTGGCTGGAGTGTGTCCAAATGATGAATAAGTGACACCTGGACACAGTTAAGCCTTTTATATAAGGACGTGTCACCATTTAGTGGCTTGTGCCCATGTTACATGTGTTCACATGGTGTTGCTGGTATCCATTATGAGACAGAAAGTGTACCGAAGCACGACTGCAAGATAACTTACACCTGTTCTAGTAATCATCATAAATATATATATATATATATATATATATATATATATATATATATATATATATATATATATATATATATATATATGTCGTGCCGAATATGTAAAACTGGTCAATTAGCAAGAACTCATTTAAAATTAAGTCATTTCTAAAAATTTCTCTTGTACGTTTAAAGATATATTTTTTCATTAATGTTAATGTAAAAAATTTTAATTTTGCACTAAAAGAATCTTAGAAAACTTACCTAACCTTATTATAACAAGAACAATTTATTTTAGCCTAATCCTACTAAATATATTTTAAATACTTTTACAGTAATTTAATACTAAACAAACACAATGAAATATATTTTTTTCGTTAGGTTCAGAATGATTTTGGCGAAATTATTGCATATACAAATTTTCACTTGTCCTATATGGCAAGATGAGCGTTGCTGTTTAAGCCAAGATCGCAAGTTCTGCCTATTCGGCACGACATATATATATATATATATATATATATATATATATATATATATATATATATATATATATATATATATATATATATATATATATATATATGTGTGTGTGTGTGTGTGTGTGTGTGTGTGTGTGTGTGTGTGTGTGTGTGTGTGTGTGTGTGTGTGTGTGTGTGTGTGTGTGTGTATTATTGTGACCACGAACGAGTGATATTGCTCAATAACAACACTACACTAGCCAAGGACTCGAACCCATGTACTGGCCCTCCTCATGGAACCACATGACGCCTTAACCCACAAGACCAGCCAATCCTACAAAAATGGCGTAGCCGGCAGAGCTAGCTCTAGGAACAAGGTACGCAGTGCTCTACCACCGTACCACACTGGTCAATACCTTGGTCCCCAGCTAACGCTAGGCGTTTTGGTCCAAGTTTTGGCCCTAGTTGGATTAATTTTATTAAGCCTGTATGGAACAATGGATAACAAATACACTGGCAAGCCAGTTTTAAAGACTCGCTTGCCATGGGCTCAGCCCCGCCCGCAAGGTGACCGGAGTTAGGTGAGTTAGGTGTCGTTAAGGATGATTCTTATGCATGAGGATGTGTGTAAGTGTGGGAAAGGAGGGTGTGGAAAGGAAGGGATCGATCTAACACCCCTAGCAAGGTCATAACCCCCCCACACCCCTCCCAGGACCACCTCCCTCCTTCCCCACCTCACTTCCCTCCCCTCCCATATAATATACCACCACCCTTCTCGTACTACGATGCTCTGGTCTCCGTCCGATATATATATCCCTTGCTTTTAAGGTAGAACTTTTGTTCTTCCCTTCTAAAGCAACCTTAACCCGCTGCTGCGAGTACTGTCTTGGGTGAGTATTTCCAACACGTTATTTATATCTCCTACATTTAGTCCTGTCTTATATTTGTATACTTCAGTCATATCCTCCCTTAATTATATGTTTAGCCAAAGAGGGTAGAGTCAGTGTTGTCAGTCTTTTCTCATAGACTGATGGACTTGCGACGTTATCTTTCAAAGATCCTGGCATAGTGTCACTCTGCTAGGACGATCCCTTCAAGGACTGGCTATCTTGACTCTGGTAAAGGGTTCTTGATTCAAAGAAATGGGAATATCCTCTCAGTCCTTGAAGTGGACCTGATTACCTCCCATTTCCCTGGTACTCTATGTCCACTACGGGTTCAGGGCTAAACTCGGTAATAATAAAACAGGAACATGTGGTAAACATATGGTCACCGTTTTACAGGATGGACCTAAATCGTCTTGAAACAAAGCTCAGAATAATGACTCATTTAATTCAAAAAACGAATTCCTACTTACATCGTGACAACAAGGCTTAATTTATATTCACTGTTTCAGTCTCATAAAGTTCCTCAGCCTGAGGCTAAGGAACTGACCTCCACCTAAGAAGATTGAGGAACTGATTATTTCGAAGTTACTTCTTTAAGTGTCTTCCAGTGCGATACTCACCTATATTCCACTGAAGAAGCCTTCTGCCTAGGCGAAACCTTTAGGTAATAAAGATACCCCAGTGTTATATGTCTCTTTTTTCATCAACTTGTCGGTACTGTGTACCATCACTTGCACACGAAAATCACTCACTACGAAAGCAAAAGACTTGGCAGACGATGCAACATCCCCCCAATGAAAAGCAGGGGTGTCACTAGCACGTTAAGAGACCATACAATAAGTGTCAGGGGCCCGAGACTGTTCAACTGCCTCCCAGCATACATAAGGGGGATTACCAACAGACCCCTGGCAGTCTTCAAGTTGGCACTGGACAAGCACCTAAAGTCGGTTCCTGACCAGCCGGGCTGTGGCTCGTACGTTGGTTTGCGTGCAGCCAGCAGTAACAGCCTGGTTGATCAGGTTCTGATCCACCAGGAGGCCTGGTCACAGACCGGGCCGCGGGGGCGTTGCCCCCCGGAACTGTCTCCAGGTAAACTCCAGGTGATACAAGGACACGGACTGAGACTATTATGTGAGTAATAATGTTTGCTTAGAAACTGGCACTGTGGTGAATCTGTCAATTTCCCCTCCCCCATCCTCCCTCCACCTCTCTCTCTCTCTCTCAGAAAGTTTACTAAGGTACACGACTTTCGGTTGCATGCTGAAATTCAATACATATTAGGGGGTAACTTGGTGGAGTGTAAACACAGTCAGGTGGTGCATCTGTGTAAACACCAGGTGTTACTATGACTGTCTGGTGGTTGCGTGTGTGTGTGTGTGTGTGTGTGTGTGTGTGTGTGTGTGTGTTGTGTGTGTGATGTGTTTGTGATGTGTTTGTGATGTGTGTGCTGTGTATGTTGTGTGTGTGTGCTGTGTATGTTGTGTTTGTGTTGTGTGTGTGTTGTGCATATTGTGTGTGTATTGTGTGAGTGCGTATGTGTGTGTTGTGTGAGTGCGTATGTGTATGTTGTGTGAGTGCGTATGTGTGCGTTATGTGAATGCGTATGTGTTGTGTGAATGCGTATGTGTGCGTTATGTGAATGCGTATGTGTTGTGTGAGTGCGTGTGTGTTGTATGAGTGCATCTGTGTGCTGCATGTGTGCGTGCGTGTGCCGTGTTGAGTGTGTTGCCTTTGTGTGTGTGTGCTAACAAATGAGAGTGATGAGGTGAACTAATACGCACACACCTGACCATACACCATATAAACGCACACACACACACACACACACACACACACACACACACACACACACACACACACACACACACACACACCTGACCACATTACACTAAACAAACACACCTGACCAGTCTGCACCACTCACACACCTGACATCTCCCATCCCTCACCCGCACACACACCTAACCAACATTACGCCAGTAGGTCGCAGCACACCTGTCAGCCAGCTTCAAGCAACACATGCGAACGCCTGAACACATCGATTCCAGGCTGAGGGACTAATTACTTCAAACTCCTCCTCTCCTTACACCGCTCTTCTTTGTATGGGACTGATGAAGTCACTGTGTGGCGAAACGTTTCCTCAATAAAGATTCCCCTATATTGCATAAGTGTCTCATTTTTCAACTTATCAGTTTTCAGAACCATTTATCACACCTGATATTATCTGGCAGGTGTACTCAAGTGTAACCCTTGTGGGTTTAGCGCTTAATTTAATAATAATAATAATAATAATAATAATAATAATAATAATAATAATAATAATAATAATAATAATAATAATAATAATACTTCACATTTTCCAACAAAAATAACTCCTATAAATCTTTAACAAGGCATCATACGGTCAAGGTACAAGTCGGACTCGACCCGCAGCAAAACAATTCTAAAACTAACAAATCAACAGTCGACTCTAACCACTATACCATGCTTGGTTTAGCAATTTTAGGGTTGCCTATCCACGGTTTGAACCCTGCCTATTGCCCGGGTTATTGATAATCCTGTTCATTACGGATTCACAAGTCACTGTTAAGGGTTGTGAAGGATAACTCGAGTTTTCTCGCAGCCTGAGTTGGAGATTCGACTATAAAATCCAGAGTGTGTGCTCAAGTTGGTGGCCCTGATGAACCTCCCTAGTGTGAAGAAATATATCCAGCTGCAGGATGATACGTTATCATGAAATGTTCAACGGTTTTACACAATACATTTTATAAGCGAGATAAGATAATGTCTAGCTTTGAAATCGAGGAACAATACAGAGTTGATCAGCCAGACAAATACGACGGACACTCTCGGTGTTGGGGTTGGTGAGACATGTGCAACACCTGAGTATCTTTGAGAGATGTTTCGCCTGCACAGTAGGCTTTATCAACGCCTCTTTATGACCCTCTTTCAATAAAGATGCTCACATGTTGCAGATGTGTTTTATTCACACGGTCTTGCAGTCTCTTAGCATCAAACAACTTCCACGAGAAAGTATGTTTTTTATCCCGGGGGTCTTTAGAGCAAACCTTTTATCTGTATAAGACTTAAAATATACGTTTCCGGTCGTCATGTCTCCCAACATACATAAGGGGAGGAGTTTACTAACAGACCCATGGTTCTCAACAGAAAGCTTGGCAGACACCTAAGTCAATTCCTGACCACCCCGGCTGTGGTTCGTACGTCGGTTTGCTTGCGGCCGGCAGTAACAGCCTGGGTGATCAGGCCTTGATTCACCGCGAGATCTGGTCATGAGCCGGGCCACGGGGGGGGGGGTTACCCCAGAAACATCCTCCCGGTATACTCGAGGTATAACACACCTTAACGATACGATAAACAAACATAACCAGTCCTGAAGTACTGAATCAACACACATCTTATAAACATTACCTGGATGGTACGGTGGGAGATGATATATATACTGGCAGTTTTGAGGTATCACGTCACCCAGTGTATCGAGCCAAGCCTCAAAGTGGTCAGTTCACGGCACCTCCCAGTGGGAAGAAAACAATGACTTCACGATCACTAGAGCGTGAAGTTGCCTCAGTGGAAACCACACTGACTTCACATTCCATATAAGTGTGTATTGCTCATAAAATAACAAACAAATACAAATATGATACAAGACAGCGAAGAATCACAGAGGTGCTACATGACTAAACAAAAGCAGGTACACTACAAGTCTACGAAACTTAATACAAGTGTACTACAGGTGCATTACAAGTCAAAAAAAATACAAGAATCAAAAACTCAAACAGATGTATAAAAACGCGAGAAACACACACACACACACACACACACACACACACACACACACACACACACACACACACACACACACACACACACACACACACACACATACAGCTAAGGGTAATGTCCCTACGAAGAAAGGTTGAGGAAAATCGGCCTGACGACACTGGAGGACAGGAGGGTTAGGGGAGACATGATAACAACACACAAAATACTGCATGGAATAGACAAGGTGGACAAAGACAGGATGTTCCAGAGAGGGGACACAGAAACAAGGGGTCACAGTTGGAAGGTGAAGATCCAGATGAGTCAAAGGGATCTTAGGAAGTATTTCTTCAGTCATAGAGTAGTCAGGAAGCGGAATAGCCTAGCAAGTGAGGTAGTGGAGGCAGGAACCATACATAGCTTTAAGATGAGATATGATAAAGCTCATGAAGCAGGGAGAGAGAAGACCTAGTAGCACTCTGTGAAGAGGCGGGGCCAGGAGCTGAGTCTCGACCCCTGCAACCACAATTAGGTGAGTACACACACACACACACACACACATACACACACACACACACACACACACCTACACACACACACCTACACACACACACACACACCTACACACACACACACCTACACACACACACACACACACACACACACACACACATACACACACACACACACACACACACACACACACACACACCTACACACACACCTACACACACACACACACACACACATCTACACACACCTACACACACACACACATCTACACACACACACACACACCTACACACACACATCTACACACACACCTACACACACACACCTACACACACACACACACACACCTACACACACACACCTACACACACACACCTACACACACGCACCTGCACAGACACGCACCTGCACAGACACGCACCTGCACACACACGCACCTACACACACACGCACCTACACACCTACACACACACGCACCTACACACCTACACACACACGCACCTACACACCTACACACACACACACAACCTACACATCTACACACCTACACACATACCTACACATACACCTACACACACTCACCTACACACACACATCTACACACACACATCTACACACACACATCTACACACACACATCTACACACACACATCTACACACACATCTACACACAATCTACACACACACATCTACACACACGCACGCATGTACAGCAGGCCTAGTGTCTAATCGACATGTGCCTAGGACAAAATGGTAACTAACTAACACACCTCGTACAACAATAATAAAACACAGCCGCCCTACAAAACAAAACAGCTAACCTACAAGACGACGAACAAACACACTACAAGATGACGAACACACTACAAGACGAACAAACACACTACAAGACGACGAACACACTACAAGACGAACAAACACACTACAAGACGACGAACAAACACACTACAAGATGACGAACACACTACAAGACGAACAAACACACTACAAGACGACGAACACACTACAAGACGAACAAACACACTACAAGACGACGAACACACTACAAGACGAACAAACACACTACAAGACGACGAACAAACACTACAAGATGACGAAACACAAGTGCATTACAAGACTCAGATTTAGAAGAGTGAATTAATTAAGCACTCTGGGAGTGAGGAGCCCATCCTTGATGTTATAGTGACACGTCGAGAATTATGTGTGTGTGTGTGTGTGTGTGTGTGTGTGTGTGTGTGTGTGTGTGTGTGTGTGTGTGTGTGTGTGTGTGTGTGTGTGTTACCATTTTGTCCTAGGCATATGTCGATTAGATATTAGGCCTGTTATATATGCGTGTGTGTGTGTGTGTGTGTGTGTGTGTGTTTCTGTATAATTGTGTGTGTCTGCGTGCAGATGTATTCGTGTCCATGTGTTTGTGTGCGTGTGTTTGCGTGTATTTGCATGCCTGTGTGCATGGTGGTCCCCTCCCCCCCACCACCCACACATCACTGCTGACTCTGACGTTATCGATTGGTCTGCGTCACTTGTACTGCTAATCCTCAAATCCTTATCCTTATCCGCCGTGAACCCCCGCAATGTACACAATCTTTGCCCAATCCTCCACATCTTGTACCGGCAAGATAACAGCTCCATAAAGTCGAAAATCGCACGGAAACGTGACTCATCTCTCCAAAGGATAGTTGCCAGTTCGTCTGAGACAGCCTGTGTGCCAGAAATAATGTATCTCAACACTGATGTCGTTGTTTAAATGAATAATGGATGCCGTGAGATTTGGTTTAATGCCAGGCTCGTTGGGTAGTGATGGCACAGGTTATAATGGCTTGGTTAACAAATGTAACTACTGCTATAGGTCAGTTGTCCCACCGATCAGCTGACGGAGGAAGGGTCGTCTGCTAGCAATGTGACCCAGCCCAAATAAAAACCCATTAATATCTCACCTTGTGTGGTGTTTCCAGTGTAAGAGTCCACTCTCCTGTGGCTAAACCTCGAGATAATATCCTTATGCACTCGTAGTATCTCACTCAAACCTCCTAGGTCGCCCCACTGTGACACAAAAGTGGAAAAATTGAGAGCGCACACTTGCCTCACACCACCACCAGCCAGCAACGTTCTCTACTGAGAATCGCACCCGAACACACACACATACACCAATGCGTCCTTGGCTACAGCCTCCTGCGTTCGAACGCATGCGCGAGGCTTCGGCCAACACCAGCTGATGTGTTTCCTCAGTCCGCTCTCGCTCCCCGAGTGAGAGTCGTACAGATTTGGAAGTTTCCAAATCTCTACGGCAACCATGGCCTCATGTTTGGGCTTAATTGTTGTGGTTAATTATGCGCTTTTATAGGACAACAAAACCTAGCTATGTAACCTAGCCTCACTCAGGGATATGACTTGATGTATTTTATACCATTTTAATGTTCAATATGACTTGATCTTTGCCCAGTCATTGAAGAAGATGACTTGATCCTAGCCCAGTCATTGAAGGAGATGACTTGATCTTAGCCCAGTCATTCAGGATGATTAGATCCTAGCCCAGTCACTCAAGGAAATGACTAGATCCTAGGCCAACAACTCGAAGAAATGACTAGATCCTAGCCCAGTCACTCAAGGAAATGACTAGATCCTAGCCCAGTCACTCAAGGAAATGACTAGATCCTAGCCCAGTCACTCAAGGAAATGACTAGATCCTAGCCCAGTCACTCAAAGAAATGAACATAAGAACATAAGAAAGGAGGAACACTGCAGGAGGCCTGTTGGCCCATACTAGGCAGGTCCTTTACAATTCATCCCATTAACAAAACATTTGCCCAACCCAATTTTCAATGCCACCCATGAAATAAGCTCTGATGTGAAAGTCCCACTCAAGTCCAACCCCTCCCACTCATGTACTTATCCAACCTAAATTTGAAACTACCCAAAGTCCCAGCCTCAATAACCCAACTAGGTAGACTGTTCCACTCATCAACTACCCTATTTCCAAACCAATACTTTCCTATGTCCTTTCTAAATCTAAACTTATCTAATTTAAATCCATTACTGCGGGTTCTCTCTTGGAGAGACATCCTCAAGACCTTATTAATATCCCCTTTATTAATACCTATCTTCCACTTATACACTTCGATCAGGTCTCCCCTCATTCTTCGCCTAACAAGTGAATGTAACTTAAGAGTCTTCAATCTTTCTTCATAAGGAAGATTTCTAATGCTATGTATTAATTTAGTCATCCTACGCTGAATGTTTTCTAACGAATTTATGTCCATTCTGTAATATGGAGACCAGAATTGAGCTGCATAATCTAGGTGAGGCCTTACTAATGATGTATAAAGCTGCAGTATGACCTCTGGACTTCTGTTGCTTACACTTCTTGATATAAATCCCAGTAATCTATTTGCCTTATTACGTACGCTTAGGCATTGCTGTCTTGGTTTAAGGTTGCTGCTTACCATAACCCCCAAGTCCTTTTCGCAATCTGTATGGCTAAGTTCTACATTATTTAACTTATAAGTGCTAGGATTATGGACACTCCCGAGCTTCAGAACCTTGCATTTATCTACATTGAACTGCATCTGCCACTTTTCTGACCAAGAGTAGAGTTTGTCTAAATCCTCCTGAAGTTCCCTAACATCTACGTTTGAATCAATTATCCTACCTATCTTCGTGTCATCGGCGAATTTGCTCATATAACTAGTAATTCCTTCATCAAGATCATTGATATATATTATAAACAACAACGGGCCCAAGACTGATCCCTGTGGAACGCCACTTGTTACTGATCCCACTCGGATTTAACCCCATTTATGGACACTCTCTGCTTCCTGTCTGTGAGCCATGATTCGATCCACGAGAGCACCCTTCCCCCAATGCCATGAGCTGCTACTTTCTTCAACAGTCTTTGGTGCGGAACTCTATCAAATGCCTTACTAAAATCTACACATGTGCAACATCTGGGTATCTTTATTGTAGATGTTTCGCCATCCAGTGGCTTTATCAATACAAATTCTAGAACATAACTTGAAGACAGTAGAACTATGTACAGAAGATGAGGTAATCAGTCCCTCAACCTAGGAGTAGGTGCGAAGAGCACCATAGTCGTGGAGAATCTCCACGACTATGGTGCTCTTCGCACCTACTCCTAGGTTGAGGGACTGATTACCTCATCTTCTGTACATAGTTCTACTGTCTTCAAGTTATGTTCTAGAATTTGTATTGATAAAACCACTGGATGGCGAAACGTCTACAATAAAGATACCCAGATGTTGCACATGTGTCTTAATCTCAACTTGTCGGTATTATATACCATTCGTACACAACTAAAATCTAAGTAAATAATATCAAATTCTTTATCGTGGTCAACAGCCTCAAAAGCTTTACTGAAGAAAGTTAATAAATTAGTTAGACAAGACCGGCCTCTTGTGAATCCATGCTGAGTATCATTAATCAAGCTATGCTTATCGAGATGGCTTCTTATAATTTGAGCTATAATTGACTCTAGTAATTTGCCTACAATTGAGGTCAGGCTTATTGGGCGGTAATTTGACGGTAACGACTTGTCCCCTGTTTTAAAAATAGGAATTACATTAGCCATCTTCCACATATCAGACACTACACCTGTTTGAAGAGATAAATTAAAAATACTAGTTGATGGTTCACAGACTTCCATTTTGCATTCCTTTAGAACCCTTGAAAAAACCTCATCAGGACCCGGTGACTTATTTTGCTTCAGTCGGTCTATCTGCTTCACAACCATTTCACTAGTGACTGTGATGTTACATAATTTATCTTCTTCTGGCCCACTATAAAAATTAATTACCGGAATATTATTAGTGTCTTCCTGTGTAAAAACCGAGAGAAAATAATTATTTAAAATCGAGCACATTTCATTCTCTTTATCAGTAAGATGCCCATAGTTGTTTTTAAGGGGACCTATCTTATCTCTGACTTTTGTTCTATATACCTGGAAAAAACTTTTTGGGTTAGTTTTAGAATCCCTAGCAACTTTAATTTCATAGTCCCTTTTAGCTTTTCTTATCCCCTTTTTAATGTCCCTCTTAATGTCAATATACTGATTCATAAGATGACCCTCGCCTCTTTTGATACGCCTATAAATTCCTTTCTTATGCCCTAGTAGATATTTCAGCCTATTATTCATCCATTTTGGGTCATTTCTATTTGATCTAATTTCTTTATAAGGGATAAACGTTCTTTGAGAAGCATGTATTGTGCTCAGAAAACTGTCATATTGATAGCTCTCTTCGTTACCCCAGTCAACAGATGATAAGTGTTCTCTAAGCCCATCGTAATCTGCTAAGCGAAAATCTGGGACTGTTACAGAGTTATCCCTACTATCAAACTTCCATTCAATTCTAAATGTAATTGATTTGTGGTCGCTAGCACTCAGGTTCTCTGAAACTTCTAAATTATTAACAAGGGATTCATTGTTTGCCAGAACTAAGTCAAGCAGGTTATTACCCCTTGTAGGTTCTGTCACAAACTGCTTCAAAAAACAATCCTGAACTACTTCTAAGAAGTCGTATGATTCTAAATTCCCAGTCAAGAAATTCCAATCAATATGACTAAAGTTAAAGTCTCCTAGAATTACTACATTATCGTGCCTTGTGGCCCTAACAATTTCCTCCCATAGTAGTCTCCCCTGGTCCCTATCTATATTTGGGGGACGGTATATCACACCTAAAATTAATTTTTCATGCCCCTCTGAAAATTCTATCCAAACAGACTCTGTATGTGTTACTTCAGACTTAATACCCGTTTTTATGCAACAGTTCAAGCCACCCCACCCCCCTTCCCGATACTTCTATCCACTTGGAACAATTTAAAACCCTGAATGTGACATTCTGCAGGCATGTCCCGACTTTTTGAATTAAACCACGTCTCAGTAATGGCAAATACATCTATGTTACCTGCACTAGCAACTAGTCTCATTAATGTAAATTATGAACAGAAGAGGCCCTAAAACTGATCCTTGTGTAACGCCACTAGTGACTAATCCCCATTCAGATTTCACTCCATTAATGGTAACTCTCTGCTTTCTATTGTTAAGCCATGCCTCAATCCATGCTAGAACTTTACCTCCTATACCATGAGCTGATACTTTTCTTAAGAGTCTCTTGTGAGGTACTCTGTCGAAGGCTTTACTAAAATCCAAATAAACAATATCATATTCCTTATCACTGTCAACTGCCTCAAATGTTCTATTGAAGAACGTCAGTAAGTTTGTCAGGCAGGAACGACCTCTCGTGAATCCATGCTAAGATTCATTTATCAAGTTATGCTCTTCAAGGTGACTTCTGATAATGTCAGCTATAATTGATTCTAATAACTTGCCCACTATAGATGTCAAGCTTATTGGACGGTAATTTGAAGGAGTGGACTTATCCCCTGATTTGAATATAGGAACCACATTAGCCATCTTCCACAACTCTGGCACAACACTGGTAAGGATGGACGCATTGAATACACTCGTTAATGGCTGACTAAGCTCCATCTTGCATTCCTTAAGTACCCTTGAAAACAACTCATCGGGTCCCGGGGACTTATTTTGTTTCAGTTTATCTATCTGTTTAATAACCATGTCCCTCGTGACAGTAATATTAGTTAACTTAAATTCATCAGGAACTAAATAATTGTTAATTACTGGAATCTCATTTACATCTTCCTGTGTAAAAACTGACAAAAAATAGTCATTAAATAAGGAACACATTTCCAGTTCATTATCCGTCAGCTGTCCATTCCCAGATTTCAGAGGTCCTACTTTTTCCTTCACCTTCGTCCTATACACTTGAAAGAACCCCTTTGGATTAGTCTTTGATTCATTAGCAACTCTAATTTCATAGTCACGTTTAGCCTTTCTAATCGCCCTTTTTACTTCTCTTTTAAGCTGAACATATTGGTCAGTAAGGTTAACCTCTCCTCTTCTGATGCGCCTATAAATTCCCCTTTTCTCCCCTAATAGATGTTTTAGCCTCCTGTTAACCCATTTGGGATCGTTATTATTAGACCTAAATTCTCTCTGGGGAATGTATATACTCTGGGCACTGTGTACATTATTAAGAAAACAATCATAAAAGCAGATCCCTTCATATTCATAAGTATGATTATCGTCAATAAAATCATTAGCTGAACATTAAAATGGTATAAAATACCGACAGGTTGTTAGGTAAGACACATATGCAACAGTTAGGTATATTTATTTAGAAAAGTTTCGCCTACACAGTAGGCTTCTTCAGTCGAGTACAGAAAAGTTGATAGAAGCAGAATATACTTGAAGACGATGTAATCAATCCATCACCCTTAAAGTTTTGAGGTGGTCAGTCCCTCAGTCTGGAGAAGACCATTGTTCCATAGTATGAAACAATATGGAGATGAAGTGACAGGATGGAGCCTTATATAGCGCCAAGAGGTGAAACGTAGGTCACTAGAAGGGGTAAGAACTCAGATGTTGGGAGGTCAGGTCCCTCTCAAATCCAGCCGTTCTCACTAGTAGAGGTTGTCGAAGTTGATTGTAGGTCTGTACCAAGATACCCTTGTGTTGCAGTGTCTGACAGATTGAACATTAAAATGGTATAAAATACCGACAGGTTGTTAGGTAAGACACATATGCAACAGTTAGGTATCTTTATTTCGAAACGTTTCGCCTACACAGTAGGCTTCTTCAGTCAAGTACAGAAAAGTTGATAGAAGAAGCCTACTGTGTAGGCAAAACGTTTCATAATAAAGATACCTAACTGTTGCATATGTGTCTTACCTAACAACCTGTCGGTATTTTATACCATTTTAATGTTCAATCTGTCAGACACTGCAACACAAGGGTATCTTGGTACAGACCTGCAATCAACTTCGACAACTTCCACTAGTGAGAGCGGCTGGATTTGAGAGGGACCTGACCTCTCAACATCTGAGTTCTTACCTCTCCTAGTGGCCTACGTCTCACCTCTTGGCGCTATAAAAAACTCCATCCTGTCACTTCATCTCCATATTGTTTCATACTATGGAACAATGCTCTTCTCCAGACTGAGGGACTGACCACCTCAAAACTTTAAGGGTGATGGACTGATTACATCGTCTTCAAGTATCTTCTGCTTCTATCAACTTTTCTGTACTTGACTGAAGAAGCCTACTGTGTAGGCGAAACGTTTCATAATAAAGATACCTAACTGTTGCATATGTGTCTTACCTAACAACCTGTCGGTATTTTATACCATTTTAATGTTCAATTTGACTAAAGTTAAAGTCCCCTACTATGACTATGTTACTGTGTCCAGAAGCCCTAACAATTTCGTCCCAAAGAAGTCTCTTTCTATCGTGATCCAAGCCTGGAGGTCGGTATATTACACCTAGAATTAGTTTTTCCTGACCCTCCACGAACTCTACCCAAACAGACTCTGTTACTGCTCCATCTATTTTTATACCTGTTTTTATGCAACAATTAATATTTTCTCGAACATACAATGCAACTCCTCCCCCCTTCCCATTACATCTATCCACATTGAACAACTTAAATCCCTGAATATTACTCTCAGCAGTCATATCCCGACTCTTTAAATCATACCACGTTTCAGTTAATGCAATGATATCAAAGTTCCCAGTACATGCTACCAAACGTAGTTCATTAATTTTATTTCTTGCACTTCGACTGTTAGCATAAAATACCATCATATGTTTTTTCTTCTGCACATTTTTCCTATTCATCTTTGTTTTTACACAATTTCTGAAATTATCATTACCCAGAGTTACTCCATGACAGTTACTATTAAGATTCTTAATATCAGAGCATAAGTCAATATATCCATGTTAGGTAAGACACATATGCAACAGTTAGGTATCTTTATTATGAAACGTTGCTCTTCTCCAGACTGAGGGACTGACCACCTCAAAACTTTAAGGGTGATGGACTGATTACATCGTCTTCAAGTATCTTCTGCTTCTATCAACTTTTCTGTACTTGACTGAAGAAGCCTACTGTGTAGGCGAAACGTTTCATAATAAAGATACCTAACTGTTGCATATGTGTCTTACCTAACAACCTGTCGGTATTTTATACCATTTTAATGTTCATATCCATACTCATTATTAATCATTTCTAAACCCATACCTCTAACTAATCCTAGTTTAAAGTCCTAACAACCCCCTCAACTGAGTTAGCAAGAAAACCCACACCTGCCCTGGATAAGTGAACCCCATCCCTGGCATACATGTCATTTCGGCCAGAGAAGTTGTCCCAGTTGTCAATGAATGGTACTGCATTATCCTTACAGTGTTTATCCAGCCAACAATTAATACCAATTGCTCTGGACAACCATTCATTACCAACATCATCATCATCAACAGTAAACTGATTTGTAGATGAATGCAGTAATCAATCCTGAATGGTTCTATTCAAGATTGATGGACTGACCACATCGACTCAAGGTTGAGGGACTGATTACCTCATTCTACTCCTGTTCTTCAAGATTCTCCTTAGTATAAGAACATAAGAACATAAGAATGTAGGAACACTGCAGAAGGCCTACTGGCCCATACGAGGCAGGTCCTTATCAAAACGACATCTACCTAAAGCTACTCAAGAAATAACTCCCGTACCCCTTGACACCAATCAAACCCAGCCCCTCCCACTCATATATTTGTCCAGTCTCTTCTTAAAGCTACCCAAGGTCCTAGCCTCTATCACCCCACTGGGAAGACTGTTCCACGCATCTACAACTCTGTTAGAAAACCAGTACTTACCTATGTCCTTTCTAAATCTAAATTTATCCAACTTAAATCCATTATTCCTGGTTCTTACCTGGTTCGACACCCACAGTACTTTATTAATGTCTCCCTTGTTTATGCCCGTCATCCACTTATACACTTCAATGATATCTCCCCTCATTCTACGCCTCTCCAGAGAGTGGCTTGAAAAAGCGTTCAACACATCAAGACTCGCATTACGACAATCCATTGACACACTCTCAGTTCACGGAGTTCACTACCTTATCACAAGATAGGCACATGGCTTCTGCTGAAAAGAAGAGGCCACGATGCTCGATGAACACGACGGAGGACTCAAATTTGGAAATGTGGGGCGAAATTCTAGCGAAGAAGTTGCGAGAGGAAGAGGAAGATCCTGCTCACATTGTAGCAGATCTGACAGTCCCAACCATGGAACCAGCGACAATAGAAACAGGTGCGGAAATAAACACCGCTCCCTCCGAAAACCAAGAGGGATGGAACACTGTGGACAAGAAGAAGAAGCACCGTCCGTCCAAGGAGCAGGCAAACCAGCTCAACCGACCTGGCAAATTCAAGGTGAAGTCTTATGGGGACCACAGAACCCACTATGGGGTTGTTTCATACCTGGAATCACGACACAACCTGAAGTTCAAGATATGGTTCAACTTGAGGGGAGAACCAATATTGACTCCTCTCAACAAGGAAATGTATACCACCTTGAAGAGAGTCATGGAGACAGATCGCTCATTCACCCTGGAGGAACTGGACTCTCGGCAGAAGATCACCAAGGGTGTAGTGATGCGATACCCGCTGATGATGCCCATCGAGGCAGTAGCAGCTCACCCCAGTGTGGTGTCAGCTCAACGTCTCAAGGCAAAGACGGCATGCAACGCACAAACCCGACAGGTTCTCATTCAGCATGTAGGACCACTGCCATCCCAGCTGGACCTCGGTTCTTGGGGCAGGTACGATGTCAGGACTTTCACAGCAGAACCAGTTCGCTGTTTCAAGTGTCAGCGTTATGGACACCTGGGTGCACTCTGTCCGAACAGAGTAATCTGCGGTGTCTGCAGCCAGCACCACCCTACCGAGGAATGCATCACCAAGCTGAAAAATGCATCGCCACCCACTCCACAATGCCCGAACTGCAGGCAGAAACACCATGCCTGGAATCCTCGATGCCCCGAGAGGCTCGCCAGAATTCAAGAAGTCTGGAAGACGCCAAAAACTCGGCAACAGGCTACGACGGATCTCTTGTGAGGTACTCTGTCGAAGGCTTTACTAAAATCCAAATAAACAATATCATATTCCTTATCACTGTCAACTGCCTCAAATGTTCTATTGAAGAACGTCAGTAAGTTTGTCAGGCAGGAACGACCTCTCGTGAATCCATGCTGAGATTCATTTATCAAGTTATGCTCTTCAAGGTGACTTCTGATAATGTCAGCTATAATTGATTCTAATAACTTGCCCACTATAGATGTCAGGCTAATTGGACGGTAATTTGAAGGAGTGGACTTATCCCCTGATTTGAATATAGGAACCACATTAGCCATCTTCCACAACTCTGGCACAACACTGGTAAGGATGGACGCATTGAATACACTCGTTAATGGCTGACTAAGCTCCATCTTGCATTCCTTAAGTACCCTTGAAAACAACTCATCGGGTCCCGGGGACTTATTTTGTTTCAGTTTGTCTATCTGTTTAATAACCATGTCCCTCGTGACAGTAATATTAGTTAACTTAAATTCATCAGGAACTAAATAATTGTTAATTACTGGAATCTCATTTACATCTTCCTGTGTAAAAACTGACAAAAAATAGTCATTAAATAAGGAACACATTTCCTGTTCATTATCCGTCAGCTGTCCATTCCCAGATTTCAGAGGTCCTACTTTTTCCTTCACCTTCGTCCTATACACTTGAAAGAACCCCTTTGGATTAGTCTTTGATTCATTAGCAACTCTAATTTCATAGTCACGTTTAGCCTTTCTAATCGCCCTTTTTACTTCTCTTTTAAGCTGAACATATTGGTCAGTAAGGTTAGCCTCTCCTCTTCTGATGCGCCTATAAATTCCCCTTTTCTCCCATAATAGATGCTTTAGCCTCCTGTTAACCCATTTGGGATCGTTATTATTAGACCTAATTTTTCTCTGGGGAATGTATATACTCTGGGCACTGTGTACATTATTAAGAAAATCATAAAAGCAGATCCCTTCATATTCATAAGTATGATTATCGTCAATAAAATCATTAGCTAGATAACCCCAATCAAGATTAGACAGATGTTCCCTAAGTCCATTATAATCGGCAGAACGAAAATCAGGGATTTTTACTATATTATCATTATTCTTGCATTCCCAATTAATGCTAAAAGTGATGGATTTGTGATCACTTGCGCCAAGCTCTTCAGTGATCTCCAGATTATTCACGAGTGTTTCCTTATTTGACAAGACTAGGTCTAGCAAATTATTACCCCTGGTAGGCTCAGTTACGCTCTGTTTCAGAAAACAGTCCTGAACTGTTTCCATAAAGTCACATAATGGACTGATGAAGCCACTGTGTGGCGAAACGTTTCCTCAATAAAGATACCCAAGAGCTGCACATGTGTCTAATTTATCAACAGTAAACTGACCTGAGTTACATTTAAGCTGATCAATATTTTTCCTAATATACCTGAAAGAAACCCTCTGACCTGCTCTTTGATTCTCTCGTAACTTTAATTATCTCTTTCATAATAATAATAATAATAATAATAATAATAATAATAATAATAATAATAATAATAATACTAATAATAATAATAATAATAATAATAATAATAATAATAAATAATGATAATATATTTACTACAAGTACCTGTACAAGGTATACAGGTCTAGCTAACATCAATAACATACTTGTGGAAATTTATTTGGTCCAAATAGTTCCACAGCTCAGATCCAGCTTGGGCGTCTGGTCGTCTGAGCCGAGCGGCCCCTTAACCCTCCCAAACACGGCATTCTCTGGTTGGCGGTTGGTAAGCTTATTTAATTTATAGATTTACTCTTCAGTGAAGGAGTAGGTAGGTTTACTGGTAGTACACTCATATTAGGTTTACTAAGGCATCTGTAGATAATGATAGAGTAGACCTAAGACCTTAACATAGGTAGTAATAGGCCGATAATGTAGGCAAACATTAGGATAAGTTAGCTAGGGAGAACTGGCAGCCCTAGCTTGAATGGCGGGGCGCAGGTCACAAAGACAGAATAGCGTCCTTCTTACGATAGACTTCGACTGGACAAGACGTGCCGTGAACATCAGGCGGCGCCCCCACGTGTCTTCACATCTGAGACCTGGGGAAATCTGGTAGAGACACCTCGATGTACCGTAGATGATCTCCTCTATCAGCCCATACAGTAAGACGAGATATCCACCTTTTTCCGTAGGATCTGGCCAGTGACTTAGGAGATTGTGGGTTGAGTTAACTGAGGGCTCGGCGTGCTACAGAGAGAGTATGCCCAGTAAGTACCAGCGTCTCAGGGTCGTCTGAAGCTAGCGTCTGAGTCTGCATAGTTATACTAGAGGATACATACCCTCTTGGATATAGGAATTTCTGAGGTGCAGGCAGGACACTAATAACGATTGAATATTGCAGGAATTAATGCTCCCGGTTGCACGTGGTTCCCAAGGGGAAGTCCAAGGGGGCTAAAGCTAGGCTTAGGAAGTTGAAGATCAGGATATATGCTGCAACACCAAGTAAGTTAGTCCTTTATACGTGCATGCAGGCGAGGTTTCTTGCAATACCAATCATTTGTGAAAATCTGTCCTATAAGCCACTTGTGAGGCTGAGGTACCCACCTCAGAGCTCGGTGTCAACAGAGTTTGCCAGGGTAGGCGACTCACTTGGAGGCAGTCCACACAAATTTTCACAAAAGTGGTCCTTCGAAAACCGGATGTGGAATAGTTAGGTTAAGCTATCATAGCTAGGCCACAGTTAGGTTAAGCTATCATAGCTAGGCTACAGTTAAGAACCAGTTTTACAGAGTTAGGTTAAGCTATCATAGCTAGGCCACAGTTAGGAACCAGTTTAAAAAAGTTAGGTTAAGTTAGCACACCTAGGTCAAAGTTACTCAGAGGCTAGGCCAAGCTGACTATACACAGAAGTTGTTATTTGCAGTAATTTACAGGCAGGCCAGGTAGGCTAGAGAAGCTTGTGAATTTAATTATTTACAGTGATTACAAGTAATCCAGAGTAGGAGACTTGTGTGTTAATTACTTACAGTGGATTTGCAAGGTAGCCACAGTTAGGCTAGGCTTGTGCAATATTTACAAAAGGTTATAGTAGCTAGGACAGATTTAACCTAGTTATTATTTACAGGGAGTTATAAAGCCAGGTTTAAGTTATAGCACACTAGCTAGGTTAGGATTTACCTTATCCAACCATCCACGCTAAACAGAGTAAGCTGGGCTCAGTTAGGCCAAGCTGTTTACATACATTATTTATTTACTGTTTCACAAGTTGAATTGTTGAATTTACTTGTGTTAACCAAGTGATTTTAATTTGTATACTGCACTTTTATTGTGATTTTCATCATCTTTGATTCATGTTAATGTGGGATTTGTGAATTATACCTGAGACTAGGTTAAGTCCTGTAATTATTTGCTGGCATTGTACAGTTGAGTGCTAGATTAAGCTTTCACATCGATACACATTTTTGATTGGGATTTGAGAGCTAACAGTGTACATTTTTGATTCAGAGTAGAGTCAATATAATAAAGAAAGAGAATTGTTAAGCTTGTTGAGAAGCCTTGAGACTCGTTCATTCTCACCTAATACCGTTTGTGCTGTGGGGTGGGCTAATTGAAATACAAATTAGCACCGTGATCTTAACTAAACCGCAACTATGGTAGGTGAAGATGCAGTACCAGTTGTCCCAGCTCTAAGTCAATTAAAGCGGTCTATGGGAGCCTATAAGGGGCGCCTGAGCAAAGCATGTGAGGAGTGTCGTATGGCCAGGCAAGATCAGGACGTAGACTGGGAGGAACTAGAGAGTTGCCTGAAACCTTTGGAGCAAAGACTGGAGGCCTTTGAGAGATCATTTATCCTTTATGAGACAGAGGCCTATACTACAGGTGAGTCTGAATATACGGTCGAAGTAGCACGGACAGACTATGATGAACGAAGGGCAGAGTGTAAAGCAGAGATGAGACTCTGCAGGCAGTTAATAAAGACTTTGAAGGCCGGTACAGCAGGGGCAGCAAATGTTTCAAAGAACACAAACAACAGCACGCCTGTTAATGTGTTGCCCAGATTGCCCCAGTTGAATTTACCAACGTTTGACGGAACCTTAACAGAGTACATTGCTTTCTGGGATCAGTTTAGAGCCCAGATAGATGACAGAAATGATTTGTCAGATGCCGTCAGGTTGCAGTATTTGCGGTCGCAGCTCATGGGTAAAGCCTTAGATCTGGTCCGGCACTACCCGATTACTGACACTAATTACCAACATGCCAAAGACCAATTAGAAGACATGTTTGGCAACACTGAGGAGATAAAGGTAGCTATACTTTATCGGTTGTTGGATCTAGAGGCTTGCCGACATGACCGTCAAAGTCTAGAGAAGTTCCGTATTGAGGTTATGAGCTTGACCAATAGTTTCAGAGATTTGCATGATGAGAATGATTCAAAATGGATCCTTAGCCAGGTGATTCAGAGGAAACTGGCTAGCACGACAGTGCATGAGTTACACTTAAAACATCGGACGAATAGGTTCACGATAAACCAAATTGTTGAAGGGTTAGGGGATCTCGTATCTCACCTGAGCATAGGTCAGGGGGAGAAATTACCTACCAAGGAGAAGTCGGTCGACTTCCCCAGACATTCGAGAGATAGACCTAAACCACCTCCCACTAAAGTAGGCACGTATTATGCCCAGGGCGAACCCTCCACCCACAGGGCCAAGGGAGAAGCCACTAAAGCGGCCAGTATGAGACGGTGCGTGTTTTGTGATGAAGAACACGCTAGTTCAGGGTGTTCAAGCTTCACCACCTATAACCAAAGGGTTCAACGGCTAAGAGAGTTGAGACTTTGTTTCAAGTGTTGTGGAGAACATTTTGCCAGGGACTGTAACACCATGCTCAGGGAGTGTCGGGGCTGCCGGAAGGGAAAGCACCACAGTGCACTGTGTCCTAATGATGCCGGATTAGCACAAGTTAAGGAGAGCAAACCGCAAGAAAGGGCGGAGAGCAAGAACAAGTCAGAAGTAGCGATGAGTGTGGTGAGTACGGCACCGAGAATTTGTTCTGGTGAGCAGTTTCAAGGCTCAGTGGCCTTGCCCACCATAATGGCGGTGGTCGCGAACGGGAAGAAGTCTGAAACAACCCGTTTGTTCTTCGACAGTGGGGCACAGAGATCCTTCATAGCGGAGAGTCTAGCCACTAGGTTGAAGCTGGAGACAGTTGGTAAAGTTGACATGAAGGTGGAAGGGTTTGGTGGGGAAGTCCCACGCAGGTCTTATCCAGTAGTCAATGTGACTGTCAGGTTAGCCGGGCATCGACGGGAAATTTCAGCCTTGATGGTGAAGAGGCTGCCCAATATCATTACCACTAGGGGACTGGCTGCAGCAGTCAAACGTTTGAGGGAGTTGGGTGTGAAGCTAGCAGAACCAGACATTGCTACAGACAATGTTAGTAATGTAGGCATCTTGGTAGGAGGGGATTACCTAGACGAGTTCGTGTCTACGAGAAGGGTTATCAAGGAAGGTGTGGGCCTGTACAGGACTCCAGCGGGGTACATCGTAGGAGGCAGAATACCAGCTCACTTCCCTGCGACCCCGGGAAAGGAGGGCTCTGGTATTACAGTGACTGAGGCTGTACTGGTGATGCGGATTGGTGTGCACGAAGGCCTGTCAGAGGCGCAAGTTGGCATATCCGACAGTGAGCCGGTCCATAAACTATGGGACCTGGATGTAGTAGGGATTAAAGGTGACCAGCCGCCCCCCGAACACGAAGAGACGTATCGAGATTACTTGAACCATGTGCAGTTCAGGGACGGGCAGTATTGGGTGCGACTCCCATGGAAACCGGGCCACCCAATGCTGCCCACTAATTTCAAGAGGGCACGTGGTCAGTTGAATTCATTGGTGAACAGCCTGACCAAGAAGGGTCTGGTGGGGAAATATGATGATATTATTAAGGAACAGCTGGCCCTTGGGTTCATCGAGAAAGTGCCCAATGCCAGCCCTGGGGAAAACACCCATTATCTTCCACACATGGCAGTCACCAAGGAGTCGGTAACCACTCCCATCAGAGTAGTCTTCAACTGCAGCTCGCAGGCGAGTCCCCGAGAGCCATCGTTGAACGACTGTCTGCTCACAGGGCCCTCCCTGACGCAGAAATTAGCAGATGTGTTGTTGAGATTCAGGACGGAACAGTACGCCTATGCGGCAGACATTAGCAAAGCCTTCCTACGTATTGGGTTGCAGCCACAGGATAGGGACTACACAAGGTTCTTGTGGTTGGCTAACAGGGAGGTGCCCAAGCAAGGGTATGATACCTATAGATTCAGGGCAGTGTTGTTTGGTGCCACTAGTTCACCATTCCTATTACAGGCTACCATAGACTACCACCTTGTGAACTGTAACAGCCCGCTTAAAGAATTACTGAAGACCCTATTTTATGTAGACAACATGCAGGGTACCACCTCAGATGAAAGGCTGTTGATGGATATTTACCGAGAGTCTAATCAGGAGATGCTCTCGGCTAACATGCCATTGAGAGAATGGGTGACAAACAATCCAACGTTGCGGGGCATGGTGGAACGTGACTATACTGGCTACTCAGTGCCTGAGGTAACATCGGTGTTGGGACTGGAGTGGGAAATCAAGGAAGACAGACTTAGGCTAAAGAGGAAGCCTGATGGGGAAGGGAAGCTGACCAGGAGGTCTTTGCTGAGCAAAGTGCAGACTGCCTTCGATCCTTTGGGTTTGTTGACACCCATCACCATTCGAGGGAGGATGCTAGTACAACAGACCTGGGAGCTGAACCTAGGTTGGGACGACCCACTGCCAGAAACAGTCTGCCAGGAGTGGGATCTGGTTAACAAAGACCTAGCGGAATTGCACGAGTTCACTTTCCCCAGGTCCATCGGGTGCACCGGGCGGGATCATGACTTGCACGTCTTCTGTGATGCCTCCTCCAGGGCCTATGGGGCAGTAGCGTATTTGGTGGCCGGGGACCAAGTCAATCTGGTCACCAGTCGTGCGCGGGTGACACCCCTGAAGGATTGCTCGATCCCAAAGCTAGAGCTCACGGCGATGTTGCTGGGAGCAAGACTGGGTAAGTACGTAGAGGAGGTGTTAAGTAATCTGAGGGTGACACACACCTATGTATGGACAGACTCGGAGGTGGCCTTACAGTGGGTCCAGAATGACAGGTCTAAGCTCCCCTATGTCAGGAATCGGGTAAAGGAGATACGGGAACTACAGTCAACGTCAACAATTCTGTATGTGCCTACAGATCAAAACCCAGCTGACCTGATAAGCCGAGGGGTGACACACAGAAAGTTGAGTAAAAGCGAGCTTTGGTTCAAAGGCCCAGACTGGTTACCGGCAAGGGATTGCTGGCCGGAGCAGAAATTCGTGGAGACAATCAGCAGCATAGTACATTTTGCGGGGGAACACGACACTGAATTATTTGACCCCAGGCGCTACTCCTCGTGGAGAAAACTTATAGGAGTCACGGAAATGGTATTTCGATTCGTGAGGAAGCTGCATGACAAGGTAAGCCAGGGTCGACAGTTGTCTCTAGTGGGTCCCAGAGAATATTGGATAAGGCAGTACCAAAGGGGGAGGTTTCCAGGAGTGCTGGAAGTACTTGCGACCCGGCAGCAGGTTATGGCGTCAGGACGCGTGTCCAACGATGACGACTCAGGGAACAGCAAATTGGTTCACTCATTGGGATTGTTCCTAGATCATGCGGGGCTAATAAGATGCAGGGGAAGAATACAAAACTCTGAGTTCAGCTATGGGGCCAAACATCCCGTGCTGCTGGGAAAGGAGGGATGGGCGACAGAGCTATTGATACAAGATGCCCATCAGAGGACCTTACATGGGGGGTTTGGAGATACCCTCACCTGCCTACGTCAGAATTACTGGGTACTGAAGGGTCGAGCTGCCGTCAAAAGGGTGCTAAAGAGTTGCACGGTCTGCCGGCGGTACGATGGGAGGACCCTACCCTACCCAGGTCCACCACCGCTGCCTCAGGAGCGGGTACATAGTGACAGGCCCTTTGAGACTGTAGGAATAGACTATACTGGGGCTATCACATTGAAGAACCCAGGAGACGTTAAGGAGGGCCCTCAGAAAGTATATGTCTGCCTGTTTACCTGTGCCACTACTCGAGCGGTGCATTTGGAGTTGGCAGAAGATATGACGACAGAGACTTTCGTGAAGTTGTTCAGGAGGTTTACTGCCAGATTCTCGTGCCCGCGATTGATTATCTCGGACAATGGCACAAGCTTTAGGGCGGCCGATAAAGTTTTCAGGAATCTTAGGGACAACGGAGAAGTACGAGAACACCTGAAGAGAATAGAGTGCGAGTGGAGGTTCATAGCTCCCAGGGCACCCTGGCAAGGGGGATTCTATGAACGCATGGTGGGCACAGTCAAAAGGTGCATTCGGAAGGTCTTGCACGGCAGGAGGGTGAGCTGTGATGAACTGAGGACAGTGTTAGTTGAGATAGAGGCAAGAGTTAATAACAGGCCTCTGACCTACGTACAGAATGGGATTGACGAGCAAGAAGCTCTCACCCCCAATCACATGCTGTTTGGAAGAAGGATTGAGCCCTTCCCCGCAATTTTGAGTCAGTCTTCCAAGGAGCTGGATTATTATGGGCCAGATGGTCCCCCCATCAATGAAGAACTGCACAGGAGTCACAACAGACTGGTGAATATCCTGGACAAATGGAACCAGGTGTGGCGCAGGGATTACTTGACAACCTTGCGGGAACATTTCTATGGTGCCGACCCCGAGGCGAATAAGATGATGCTAAGTGAAGGGGACCTGGTGCTGGTAGAATCCGAGGCGCCGAGGGCATACTGGCCTCTTGGCCTGGTAGTGTCAACCCACCCAGACAAGGCTGGGCGGTTGAGAATGGTGAAAGTGAGAATGAACGGTGTCGAGACTATAAGACCCATCAACAGGCTTTTGCCTCTCGAGGTCCACACGGTGGGACCGGGACATGAGAAATCAGACCAGAGGTTGAGCGAGCTGAGCGGCCGGATGACCCGTCGAACGGCGCTCGAGTCCAGGGCCCACTGGGGGTACTATAAAGAAAGTCCCTTGTTATGTTGAGCATCTCGAGCAAATTAGGTCAGTATTGTCCCAGGATGCGACCCACACCAGTCCACTGACACTCAGGTACCCATTTTATTGATGGGTGAACAAAGACAACCTGTGTAAGGAAACACGTCCGATGTTTCTACCCCCTTCGCCGGGAATCGAACCCGGACCCTCGCCGTGTGAAACGAGAGCTTTTGCTACCAGGCCCCGGGGCACCTGTATTGTTAACATATACTTCATGTAATGTTGATCCGGTTTATTCTTTTGATTTTTCCTTGTATTTTTAATATGGGTAAACTTAGAGTATAACTGACGGTATGCAAATGTCTAAATTAACTGGTACCCCAAACTGTGTGTTATCAATAATTTTACATTATGTAGCAACAGCTTATAATTTCTGCCCCTCAAGGAAGGCTCCTTGACGCTGGTGAGGGGCTCTTGATCTAGGGAATTGGATCTGTGCTCCAGTTGGATCTGTGCTCCAGTTCCCTGAATTAAGCCTGAATGCCTTCCATCCCCCCATAGGCGCTGTATAATCCTACGGGTTTAGTGCTTCCCCCTTGATTATAATAATAATAATTATATTTTCTGCCCCTGTTCACCTAGCAGGAAAGTAGGAATCTTTGTTAGCCGACTGGCTTGGGTGGCATCCTGGGGATTGAAGAACCCTTATTGGGTTATCCTGGGTTACTACTAGCCTTTTGGGATAATAATCCGAACCAAATCCGGCTCTTTTTCTTTTTATACTTTATAAACATTCTGCTTAGGAGGACGGTGTACAAGTATAATATATTTACCTTAAATATTTGCATGTTCACATTTTCTTTTATTTTAAAATAATAGAAAATTAAATCTGCTACAATTTTGACGGGATACTCTATAGTTTTGACAAATAGTTCATATTTCTCTCTCTCTCTCTCTCTCTCTCTCTCTCTCTCTCTCTCTTTCATATTTTCCCTTTTACAGATATAGTCTTAGTTTTTGTCTGAATTATTGTTTATGCATTAAATTCTCAAGTTGGATAAAATACTTATGGAAAACTGCCAAAAAGGCTGAAGTTGCAATTTTCTAAGCTTTATTTAAGTGATATACAGGTGTTTTTCAGACTACTGTTGTAAATACAGGTGTTGGTAAGACACAGGCAACAGTTAGGCATCTTTACTCCGAAACGTTTCGCCTACACAGTAGGCTTCTTCAGTCGAGTGCAGAAAGTAGGCAGTAGTATAGATGTGAAGACGATGTAATCAGTCCATCACCCTTGACACTCAGATTTGAGGGTGTCAGTCCCTCAGCCTAGAGAAGAGTTCTGTTCCATGGTCTGAAACAATGTAAAGATCAAGCGACGGTGTGGAGATATATACTGTCGGAAGGTGAAGTATAGAGTAGTAGAAGAAAGAATGTAATCTCTGAGAAGTTACGTCCCTCTCAGATCCAGCCATCAGACACGTGCTCGTATCTGATGGCACACCTAGAGGCAATGGTGCCATCACATCCACCTCGGGTCTGATGGCACCGTCTCTCACTTCGTAAGTCACTGTCACACGACGTTTTCTTTTTTCTGACCGCGGTCGGTACAGTAGCCTTTCTGACCCCTCGCCAGGAGACGTTTCTGAACCTGACATAACGGGACAAGCGCCATCTACAGTGAAGGTGACGGTCTGCCCCACGGGAATGACGTCCTGGAATTCGGGGTTGGAGGGAAGGAAACCTTCATACCTTTTAGGGAGTGAATGGACGCCCTCAAACTCTGGTGAGACGACGGGGCATTGTTGGCCTACCTGTGACTCGTCACGAGTCGTCTTAGTATCATCCTGAGGTACATCCTTGCCAAACCCAGGAAGATCCCATCTGGTAGTAGGGGAAACCAGGGGATTTCTCTTCACCCCAGTGCAATGAGGTGGGTTCTTACCGGAGGCTGCCGTATCCTCCTCCTGGTTGTTATCAGCTGTACTAATAGGTCTTCCAGGAAAACCTTTAGTGCTTGTATTTTATCCGTTATACCTGCGTCGCCTGGCAACTTAGCGGCTAACAGGGTCCAGTTCTTTTTGTCCACAGAGGCGGCAAGGTCCTTATTATCGGACTGAACCACGAGCCTTGTGAAATAGTCGGATAAGAATATCTGTGCCAGTTCTGCGGCATCCATCCTTAACTCTGCTACAATCGCCTTGGTCATATTGGATAGACAGTACCGAGCCATTTTGGCCAAGTTCATTTTGTCCATATTAACCGCAGCAAGCCCTTTGGCCAGGTGGACCAGGAGCATTTTAATAGACTTGACCACAGCCAGGCTATCAAGGCTGGCAAGGAACCTCCCGGACAAGTCCATCAGGTGAATTTTGGCCATGGTAGCAAGGTCTTGCTTTGACAAATCGGATATAATCCCCTGGGCAATATCGGCCAAACGCTTTCTAGCTGAATCGACGACTTTTTCTTGCTTGTCATGGCGGCCGTAGATCCTTTTAACGAAGTTTCTCTTCCGAGCCAGATCTTTTGTCGCCAATTGGGCCAACGCCTCCTCTTCGCCGATGTCTATAAGGCTCCTCGCTAACTCGGTTAGGTCTTTCATGGCTAACTCTGCCAGGCCCTTCCTAGCCAAGTCAACTAGGAGGCTTTCACTCAAATGAAGGAGATCTTTTTTGACTACCTCGACGATTGTTTTTTCCTTGTCTAAGTCAATTAGCTGGCTTGATAAACAGGCGAGGTATTTTGTCTCCATCTCGGATAAATCGTCGTTCTCTTCACCAGACACCAGACTCTTAAACATTTCAGATAGGAATAGCCTAACTAAATCCTGTGGTTCCACTTTATTTAAGATCGTCGTGGCGACGTTGGTTAGGCCCATTTTAACCAGCTTTATGGCAGCATCGGGCATCTCCTCTCCCTCTGTCTGGAAGAAGTTATTCTCTCTTGCAAAGGCGGCCACTTCTTTTTTCTCAGCATCCATACTGACGTCACACGGGAACTCTGTTGCCTACTTCTTACCCGAAATGGCGGGATCTTCTTCCTTGATGTCGCTAGGATCTTTCTTTGTAATGGAATTCATGGTCTGCTCGATAAAATCTGCCAGGTCCTCATCGAGACTCTCCTCCTCATCGGGAAAATCGAGCAGGTCCTCCTCGTAAAAGTCCTCGTCGCAGCCGTACAAGTTTTCCTCGTCGAGGAATACTTGTCCAGAGCCGTACGAGTACTTCCACAATACGAGCACCTCCTGGATGACTGAGAAAGTGCATATTACTGCCACCACTGTGGCGGTAATAGTCCACAGAAGCTTTCCATACACTGAAGGGGTGAAGACGTGCTGTACATTAGCACCCCTGCCTTGAGCGTACTCCACCAGGTCGAGGACCTGCCTGTAGTAGCCCAACACTCTGAAAACCCACCCGACCAAGGGAATGCCAGTGAGGACTGGCTCCTGAAGGGTGAGGGTGGTGACGGGGTACCCCGAGTCGCCCAGGATAAAGTCGCTGAAGTAGCGAAGCCACGACTCCTATCTCTGGACGTGAGCCACGCAGGTCTGCATCAACTCCTAGTGAGCCGTGACCAGGTCCTTGATGAGGTAAAAAAAAACTATCCTCTGAAAGAGGATATCTCCAGCCCTCCTTCAGAGTGCAGGCACTGTACTTCCCTCCTTCGCCAGCCCTCCTTCAGAGTGCAGGCACTGTACTTCCCTCCTTCGCCAGCCCTCCTTCAGAGTGCAGGCACTGTACTTCCCACCTCCGCCAACCCTCCTTCAGAGTGCAGGCACTGTACTTCCCACCTCCGCCAGCCCTCCTTCAGAGTGCAGGCACTGTACTTCCCACCTCCGCCAGCCCTCCTTCAGAGTGCAGGCACTGTACTTCCAACCTCCGCCAGCCCTCCTTCAGAGTGCAGGCACTGTACTTCCCACCTCCGCCAGCCCTCCTTCAGAGTGCAGGCACTGTATTTCCCACCTCCGCTAGCCCTCCTTTAGAGTGCAGGCACTGTACTTCCAACCTCCGCCAGCCCTCCTTCAGAGTGCAGGCACTGTACTTCCCACCTCCGCCAGCCCTCCTTCAGAGTGCAGGCACTGTACTTCCAACCTCCGCCAGCCCTCCTTCAGAGTACAGGCACTGTACTTCCCACCTCCACTAGCCCTCTTTCAGAGTGCAGGCACTGTACTTCCAACCTCCGCCAGCCCTCCTTCAGAGTACAGGCACTGTACTTCCCACCTCCACTAGCCCTCCTTCCGAGTGCAGGCACTGTACTTCCCACCTCCACTAGCCCTCCTTCAGAGTGCAGGCACTGTACTTCCAACCTCCTTCAGAGTGCAGGCACTGTACTTCCAACCTCCGCCAGCCCTCCTTCAGAGTGCAGGCACTGTACTTCCCACCTCCGCCAGCCATCCTTTAGAGTGCAAGCACTGTACTTCCCACCTCCACTAGCCCTCCTTCAGAGTGCAGGCACTGTACTTCCCACCTCCACTAGCCCTCCTATAGAGTGCAGGCACTGTACTTCCCATCTCCACTAGCCCTCCTTCAGAGTGCAGGCACTGTACTTCCAACCTCCGCCAGCCCTCCTTCAGAGTACAGGCACTGTACTTCCCACCTCCACTAGCCCTCCTTCAGAATGCAGGCACTGTACTTCCAACCTCCGCCAGCCCTCCTTCAGAGTGCAGGCACTGTACTTTCCACCTCCGCCAGCCATCCTTCAGAGTGCAAGCACTGTACTTCCCACCTCCAGTAGCCCTCCTTCAGAGTGCAGGCACTGTACTTCCCACCTCCACTAGCCCTCCTTTAGAGTGCAGGCACTGTACTTCCCATCTCCACTAGCCCTCCTTCAGAGTGCAGGCACTGTACTTCCCACCTCCACTAGCCCTCCTTCAGAGTGCAGGCACTGTACTTCCAACCTTCGCCAGCCCTCCTTCAGAGTGCAGGCACTGTACTTCCCACCTCCGCCAGCCCTCCTTCAGAGTGCAGGCACTGTACTTCCCACCTCCACTAGCCCTCCTTCAGAGTGCAGGCACTGTACTTCCCACCTCCACTAGCCCTCCTTTAGAGTGCAGGCACTGTACTTCCCATCTCCACTAGCCCTCCTTCAGTGCAGGCACTGTACTTCCCACCTCCACCAGCCATTTTTCCGAGTGCAGGTACTGTACTTCCCACCTCCGCCAGCCCTCCTTCAGAGTGCAGGCACTGTACTTCCCACCTCCGCCAGCCCTCCTTCAGAGAGCAGGCACTGTACTTCCCACCTCCACTAGCCCTCCTTCAGAGTGCAGGCACTGTACTTCCCACTTCCACTAGCCCTCCTTTAGAGTGCAGGCACTGTACTTCCCATCTCCACTAGCCCTCCTTCAGAGTGCAGGCACTGTACTTCCCACTTCCACTAGCCCTCCTTCAGAGTGCAGGCACTGTACTTCCCACTTCCACTAGCCCTCCTTTAGAGTGCAGACACTGTACTTCCCACCTCCACTAGCCCTCCTTCAGAGTGCAGGCACTGTACTTCCCACTTCCACTAGCCCTCCTTCAGAGTGCAGGCACTGTACTTCCCACCTCCACCAGCCATTTTTCAGAGTGCAGGCACTGTACTTCCCATCTCCACTAGCCATTTTTCAGAGTGCAGGCACTGTACTTTCCATCTCCACTAGCCCTCCTTCAGAGTGCAGGCACTGTACTTCCCACCTCCACTAGCCCTCCTTCAGAGTGCAGGCACTGTACTTCACACCTCCACTAGCTCTCCTTCAGAGTGCAGGCACAGTACTTCCCATCTCCACTAGCCCTCCTTCAGAGTGCAGGCACTATACGTCCCATCTCCACTCCTCCTTCAGAGTGCAAGCACTGTGCTTCCCATCTCCACTCCTCCTTCAGAGTGCAGGCACTGTACTTCCCATCTCCACTCCTCCTTCAGAGTGCAGGCACTGTACCTCCCATCTCCACTCCTCCTTTAGAGTGCAGGCACTGTACTTTCCATCTCCACTAGCCCTCCTTCAGAGTGCAGGCACTGTACTTCCCTCCTCCACCAGCCACTTTTTCAGAGTGCAGGCACTGTATTTCCCACCTCCACCAGCCATTTTTTCCGAGTGCAGGCACTGTACTTCCCACCTCCACCAGCTCTCCTTCAGAGTGCAGGCACTGTACTTCCCATCTCCACTAGCCCTCCTTCAGAGTGCAGGCACTGTACTTTCCTTCTCCACTAGCCCTCATTCAGAGTGCAGGCACTGTACTTCCCACCTCCAACAGCCCTCCTTCAGAGTGCAGGCACTGTACTTCCCATCTCCACCAGCCCTCATTCAGAGTGCAGGCACTGTACTTCCCACCTCCACCAGCCCTCCTTCAGAGTGCAGGCACTGTACTTCCCATCTCCACCAGGCCTCATTCAGAGTGCAGGCACTGTACTTCCCATCTCCACCAGCCCTCATTCAGAGTGCAGGCACTGTACTTCCCATCTCCACCAGCCCTCATTCAGAGTGCAGGCACTGTACTTCCCATCTCCACTCCTCCTTCAGAGTGCAGGCACTGTACTTCCCATCTCCACCAGGCCTCCTTCAGAGTGCAGGCACTGTACTTCCCTTCTCCACCAGCCCTCCTTCAGAGTGCAGGCACTGTACTTCCCATCTCCACCAGGCCTCCTTCAGAGTGCAGGCACTGTACTTCCCTTCTCCACCAGCCCTCCTTCAGAGTGCAGGCACTGTACTTCCCATCTCCACTCCTCCTTCAGAGTGCAGGCACTGTACTTCCCATCTCCACCAGGCCTCCTTCAGAGTGCAGGCACTGTACTTCCCATCTCCACTAGCCCTCATTCAGAGTGCAGGCACTGTACTTCCCACCTCCACCAGCCCTCCTTCAGAGTTCAGGCACTGTACTTCCCATCTCCACCAGGCCTCATTCAGAGTGCAGGCACTGTACTTCCCATCTCCACCAGCCCTCATTCAGAGTGCAGGCACTGTACTTCACATCTCCACTCCTCCTTCAGAGTGCAAGCAGGGTGGACGTGTGAAGTACAGTGCCTGCACAGTGAGGGCTGAGTGGGGATGCTGTACTGCATAAGGTCGTTTGACATGCGATATCTGCACACTCCTGCCAAGAAAGCTACTGCATCAATAATACTGAATGTCAGTGTCACCCCACCTAGATAATAATAATAATAATAATAATAATAATAATAATAATAATATTTTTTTTCTTCTTATTTGCCGGTATTCTGCCGGCCCGGGTCTTTCCCAAGTAGTGGTGACCCGGCCTTGGCTCCCTATCTGGGGAGTATCTCGAGACGTAAGTCTCCCATGGGAGGAGGTACAAGGTCCCCATCATCTTTGGGACCAAGTGTCCCCAGGCCTAGCCACAGTCCCCGTCCTCACGGGGCTCGTAGGGAGAAGCTAGGCCTCTGGTCTGCCATCTGCCCCGCCCCAAAGGGGCTCGTGGGGATGGCAGTCTTATGAGCTGCAGATGGTAGCAAGCTCAGGCCTTAATAATACTAATAATAATAATAATAATAATAATAACAATAATGATAAAATAAAATAAAATAAAAATAACAAAATAATAATAATAATAATAATAATAATAATAATAATAATAATAATAATAATAATAATAATAATAATAAAATAAAATAAAAAAAATAAAAAAAATAATAATAATAGATAAAAAAATAAAATTAATAATTAATAATAATAATATTAAATTTGGATCTCTAAATAAATAAACATTTATTTTATTTACTTTGAAAGACCTTGACCATAGCATTATAGTGAGTGAACTACGAGTGTATGTGTGTGTGTAACCCAGACCTCCTTCATCTATTAAACCATGAAAACTGCCGAACATGATGATGATTATTATTATTATTATTATTATTATTATTATTATTATTATTATTATTATTATTATTATTATTATTATTATTATTATTCTTAACTTGAGTTATTCATGTCAGCTTCTGATTACCTGGGAAGTGGCAGATACGTTGGATTGCCTGCGGCTATCACTAGTAGCCTGGTTGACCAAGCCATCAGCCAGGACACCTGACCTGGGATCAGGCCGCGGAGGGGAAGGGGGAGGTTACCAACCCCTCACGAAATCATCTACAGGTAACCTTTATATGAGCTGGATCCCACTACCAACTACGCATCTGGCACCGGACACAATTATTTTGGACAAATTATGTGACTGTTGTTACCGTTATCAGTGTGCGGATCTGTTGGAGGCGGGGAAACGGGTGTAGGTGTGGCGTTGCACCTCAACAGAACACATCCTCTGACATCACTTCCGTTGATAGGTCGGCCCTGGTTTTTTTCCTATTCATTTCCTGTCCACTTGTTACTGTGTAGAGGTCTATTGCGTAACTATTATAATAATAATAATAATTATTATTATTATTATTATTATTATTATTATTATTATTATTATTATTATTATTATTATTATTATTATTATTGTTGTTGTTGTTGTTGTTGTTGTGGGGTTATTAATAATAATAATAATAATAATAATAATAATAATTATTATTATTATTATTATTATTATTATTATTATTATTATTATTATTATTATTATTATAAGGTATCCCTGAAGGGGTACCTTCAAAAAGCTGCCTGAACATTTTATTTCGGTTATACCTCGAGAACGCCTAATTAAATAACGGTCAAATTTTCAACTCTTGTGTACGGTAACGAGGACCAACTTCTTGGAACACTTGGCATGTTCACGTGCCCTGTGATCAAAGTTATGGAACCCATTTCCACTATCCTGGAATGGTTCGGGAAAGTTCTAGAATCCTCAGTGGCGTTCAGAAAAAGTACCAAAAATTCCAGGAGCTTTGTCAAGCGGTAACTACTTGTCAAAGCTTTGTCAAGCGGTAACAGCTTGATAAAGCTCCTGGAGAGCGAAACGTTGCTATACCACGGGCGGGATTGAACCCGCGGTCAGAGAGTCTCAAAACTCCAGACCGTCGCGTTAGCCACTGGAACAGCTAGCCACAATAAGATTCGTCCAACTAGGTATATTTCTACACCATAGGAAGGTTAGCACAGGCATTACGATTTCGTGAGTCATGAAACGCTGCCACAATAAAACATCACATTAGTTGCACTTGTGTCCTTTTACCCAACATATCGTCGGTAACTCTACCAACATTATTACAAAAATAATGTTATGTACTCACAGCCTAATAGCTTCCAATTTGCCCTTTTTTTATGAAAGAAACTGGGAAAATTTAAATGTCTTAACTTATGGATGCCTTTTCTGATTTGCTTTATATCCTCAACGCTATTGTTTAACCGCCCTGTAAACTCCGTCCGCACTCCGCGGAGGACTGGAGTTACGTAAAGCGGGAATACCTTTCTTGGTTCGCACAGCGACCGAAATACATCTACTTATTTTGATAAATTAGACACATACACAACTCTTGGGAATCTTCATTGAGGAAACGTTTCGCCACACAGTGGCTTCATCAGTCCATACGAAGGAGAAACTTGAAGAACAGGAGGAGAATGAGGTAATCAGTCCCTCAACCTGGACTGAACACATCGACTCAAGGTTGAGGGACTGATTACCTCATTCTCCTCCTGTTCTTCAAGTTTCTCCTTCGTATGGACTGATGAAGCCACTGTGTGGCGAAACGTTTCCTCAATGAAGATTCCTAAGAGTTGTGTATGTGTCTAATTTATCAACATGTCGGTTCTCTGAACCATTCATCTACAAATCTACTTATTTTGTTGGTATTTCCGTTCTTTCTTTGTTTTGTATTTGTAGTTACGCTTTCTCTAGTTATTTCTTCCCATGAAGTCTGCGAGCGCTCACCCCGTACTCTCTCTCCCCGGGTAACGCTTTGTTTTATCATGTGTACGAAAAATATAATGTAAATAGAATTCCGCAACACAAAAACAATTATTTGCATAGCGTTATTCCCTCATCCGGGGGTCAAAAGGTCAAAGTTCACAGAATGGAGAGAAAGAGGAAAATCGGAAAACCCTTGACTCTGTAGCAAATCCAGAGGTGACATCAGCGGTGTGAATGTCACCGGTGCAGGGGTCGAAGTGCATGTTCTCGCCCACACATATCGACTGACTTTACTAACTCTCAGCCTTAAGGGCCTGATCGTACCTACTCTAGAAAGTATGTATTGTGGATGCCGCCACCTGCTCTTCCTCTAGCACGTTTCGCCTACTTTCTAATGTCCCAGTAGCTCACATGAGTCTTACTGCGTGTTATTTGTGTGTGTGTGTGTGTGTGTGTGTGTGTGTGTGTGTGTGTGTGTGTGTGTGTGTGTGTGTGTGTGTGTGTGTGTGTGTGTGTGTGTGTACTCACTTTTCTTACCTGTATGTGATTGCAAGGGTTGATTCACAGCTCCTGGCCCTTGGAACAGCTAATGGCACACTGGCACAGCTCTTGGCTCCTGACATAGCTCCTAGTGTAATCACCTATTTGTACTCACCTATATGTGGTTGTAAGGGTTGATTCACAGCTCCTGGTACCGCGTCTTCGCTGGTCGCTACTAGTGTGTGTGTGTGTTTGTGTGTGTGTGTGTGTGTGTGTGTGTGTGTGTGTGTGTGTGTGTGTGTGTGTGTGTGTGTGTGTGTGTGTGTGTGTGTGTGTGTGTGTGTGTGTGTGTGTGTGTGTACTCACCTAGTTGTACTCACATAGTTGTACTCACCTAGTTGTACTCACCTAGTTGTACTCACCTAGTTGTGGTTGCAGGGGTCTATTCATAGCTCCTGGCCCCGCCTCTTCACTGGCCGCTACTGGGTCACTCTCCCTGCACCATTAGCTTGATCATACCTCTGCTTGAAGCTATGAGTGGATCCTGCCTCCCCTACATCGCTTCCCAAACTGTTCCACTTCCTGACTACTCTGTGACTGAAGAAATACTTCCTAACATCCCTGTGATTCATCTGTGTCTTCAGCTTCCAACTGTGTTTCTTGTTGCTGTGTCCCATCTCTGGAACATTCTATCTCTGTCCACCTTCAATTCCTCTCAATATTTTATATGACGTTATCATGTTCCCCCTAACTCTCCTGTCCTCCAGTGTCGTCAGGTTGATTTCCCTTAACCTCTCCTCGTAGGACATACCTCTTAGATCTGGGACTAGTCTTGTTGCAAACCTTTGCACTTTCTCTAGTTTCTTTACGCGCTTGGCTAGATATGGGTTCCAAATTGGTGCCGCATACTCCAATATGGGCCTAACGTACACAGTGTACAGGGTCCTGAACGATTCCTTATTAAGATGGCGGAATGCTGTTCTTAGGTTTGCTAGGCGCCCATATGCTGCAGCAGTTATTTGGCTGATGTGCGCCTCAGATGTGCCTGGTGTTATACTCACCCCAAGATCTTTTTCCTTGAGTGAGGTTTGTAGTCTCTGGCCCCCTAGACTGTACTCCGTCTGCGGTTTTCTTTGCCCTTCCCCAATCTTCATGACTTTGCACTTGGTTAGGTTGAACTAAAGGAGCCAATTGCTGGACCAGGCCTGCAGCCTGTCCAAATCCCTTTGTAGTTCTGCGTGGTCCTCGTCCAATTGAATTCTTCTCATCAACTTCACGGCATCTGCAAACAGGGACACTTCGGAGTCTATTCCTTCCGTCATGTCGTTCACAAATACCAGAAACAGCACCGGTCCTAGGACTGACCCTTGTGGAACCCCACTCGTCACAGGCGCCCACTCTGACACCTCACCTTGTACCATGACTCGCTGCTGTCTTCCTGACAGGTATTCCCTGATCCACTGTAGTGTTTTTCCTGTAGATCTATAACCCACTATGATAACATGAACGTAGATAAGTATGTTTATGTTGTAGTGGCCAGGCTTAGGCTTGGTTACAAGTACTTCTGGCAGTTTGGCACACACACAGTAATGATCAAACTAAATGCAAATTATGTGATCAGGCATATGGTCACTGTCTTGAACACCAAGTGCTTAATTGTCCACTTATTGAGGAATACAGAGACAGACAGTATACTAGCCTATGTGACATGTCAAGATATCTTATTAATGAAAATGAGATACCAGATATACTAAGCAAATTTCCTATATTTGCTTGTAACAGATAAGTGAACTGTAGATATGTAGACATAAATCCATATGCACACCTGTTAACCCTTTAGGGCCTAGTTCCTAGGCCTTTTGTTTATCCATATGCTCTTGCGCTACCGTCCAGAGGATGGATATGGGGTGCACAATAAACTAGCCACTTCGGTGGCAAAATCTAATCTAAAATCTTGCCTGTTTTCCCTGCCTGTTTGTGTGTATGTGTGTGTGTGTGTGTGTGTGTGTGTGTGTGTGTGTGTGTGTGTGTGTACTCACCTAATTGTAGTTGCAGGGGTCGAGACTCAGCTCCTGGCCCCGCCTCTTCACTGAATGATACTAGGTCCTCTCTCTCCCTGCTCCATGAGTTTTAACATACCTCGTCTTAAAGCTATGTATGGTTCCTGCCTCCACTACTTCGCTCGCCAGACTATTCCACTTCCTGACCACTCTGTGACTGAAGAAATGCTTCCTAACATCCCTGTGGCTCATCTGAGTCTTCAACCTCCAAGAGTAACCCCTTGTTTCTGTGTCCTCTCTCTGGAACATCTTGTCTCTGTCCACCCTGTCTATTCCTCGCAGTATTTTGTATGTCGTTATCATGTCTCCCCTATCCATCCTGTCCTCAAGTGTCGTCAGGCCGGTTTCCCTCAACCTTTCTTCATAGGACATTCCCCTTAGCTCTGGAACTAACCTTGTCGCAAACCTTTGCACTTTCTCTAATTTCTCGACGTGTTTGATCAAGTGTGGGTTCCAAACAGGTGCTGCATACTCCAGTATGGGCCTGACATACACGGTGTACAGTGTCTTGAAAGATTCCTTATTTAGGTATCGGAATGCTAATCTCAGGTTTGCCAGGCACCCATATGTTGCAGCAGTTATCTGGTTGATGTGTGCTTCCGGAGACGTGTTCGGTGTTATACTCACGCCAAGATCTTTCTCCTTGAGAGAGGTTTGCAGTCGTTGGCCACTTAGCCTATACTCTGTCTGCAGTCTTCTTTGCCCTTCTCCGATCTTCATGACTTTGCATTTGGCAGGGTTGAACTCGAGAAGTCAGTTGCTGGACCACGTGTCCAGCCTGTCCAGGTCACTTTGAAGGACTGCCTGATCCTCATCTGATTTAATTCTCCTCATTAACTTCACATCATCTGCGAACAGGGACACCTCTGAGTCTATCCCTTCCATCATGTCATTCACATATACCAAAAATAACAATGGTCCTAGGACCGACCCCTGTGGGACCCCGCTCGTCACAGGTGCCCACTGTGATACCTCATCACGTACCATGACTCGTTGTGTGTGTGTATGTGTGTGTGTGTGTGTGTGTGTGTGTGTGTGTGTGTGTGTGTGTGTGTGTGTGTGTGTGTGTGTGTGTGTGTGTGTGTGTGTGTGTGTACTCACCTAGTTGTACTCACCTAGTTGAGGTTGCGGGGGTCGAGTCCGAGCTCCTGGCCCCGCCTCTTCACTGATCGCTACTAGGTCACTCTCCCTGAGCCGTGAGCTTTATCATACTTCTGCTTAAAGCTATGTATGGATCCTGCCTCCACTACATCGCTTCCCAAACTATTCCACTTACTGACTACTCTGTGGCTGAAGAAATACTTCCTAACATCCCTGTGATTCATCTGTGTCTTCAGCTTCCAACTGTGTCCCCTTGTTACTGTGTCCAATCTCTGGAACATCCTGTCTTTGTCCACCTTGTCAATTCCTCTCAGTATTTTGTATGTCGTTATCATGTCCCCCCTATCCCTCCTGTCCTCCAGTGTCGTCAGGTTGATTTCCCTTAACCTCCTCTCCTCGTGTGCGTGTGTGTGTGTGTGTGTGTGTGTGTGTGTGTGTGTATGTGTGTGTACTCACCTATTTGTGGTTGCAGGGGTCGAGTCTTAGCTCCTGGCCCCGCCTCTTCACCGGTTGCTACTGGGTCCTCTCTCTCCCTGCTCCATGAGCTTTATCAAACCTCGTCTTAAAACTATGTATGGTTCCCGCCTCCAGTACATCACTTTCTAGGCTATTCCACTGCCTGACAACTCTATGACTGAAGAAATACTTCCTAATATCTCTCTGACTCATCTGTGTCTTCAACTTCCAACTGTGACCTCTTGTTTCTGTGTCCCCTCCCTGGAACATCCTGTCTTTGTCCACCTTGTCTATTCCGCGGAGTATTTTATATATCGTTATCATGTCTCCCCTGACCCTCCTGTCCTCCAGTGTCGTCAGGCCGATTTCCCTTAACCTTCCTTCATAAGACATTCCCCTTAGCTCTGGAACTAACCTTGTCGCAAACCTTTGCACTTGTGTGTGTGTGTATGTATGTGTGTGTGTGTGTGTGTGTGTGTGTGTGTGTGTGTGTGTGTGTGTGTGTGTGTACTCACCTATTTGTACTCACCTATTTGTGGTTGCAGGGGTCGAGTCTTAGCTCCTGGCCCCGCCTCTTCACCGGTTGCTACTGGGCCCTCTCTCTCCCCGCTCCATGAGCTTTATCAAACCTCGTCTTAAAACTGTGTATGGTTCCTGCCTCCACTACGTCATTTTCTAGGCTATTCCACTGCCTTACAACTCTATGACTGAAGAAATACTTCCTACTATCTCTCTGACTCATTTGTGTCTTCAACTTCCAATTGTGGCCTCTTGTTTCTGTGTCCCCTCCCTGGAACATCCTGTCTTTGTCCACCTTGTCTATTCCACGCAGTATTTTATATGTCGTTATCATGTCTCCCCTGACCCTCCTGTCCTCCAGTGTCGTCAGGTCGATTTCCCTTAATTTTTCTTCATAGGACATTCCCCTTAGTTCTGGAACTAACCTTGTCGCAAACCTTTGTACTTTCTCTAGTTTCTTGACGTGCTTTATCAAGTGCGGGTTCCAAACAGGTGCTGCATACTCCAGTATGGGCCTGACATACACGGTGTACAGTGTGTGTGTGTGTGTGTGTGTGTGTGTGTGTGTGTGTATGTGTGTGTGTGCGTGTGTTGCAGGGATGGTACTATAAAAGGGGAAGTGCAGGAGGTAACGGTAAGGAGTGCATCCCTAGCTTCCACACACACAGGTTCGCTCTCCGCTCCAGAACCATGGTGAGTCGAGACTTGTTATTATATTATAGTGCTGTTATATTATAGTGTTATTATATTGTAGTTCTGTTATACTGTTGTGCTGTTATACTGTAGTGCTGTTATATTATAGTACTGTTATATTATAGTGCTGCTATACTGTTATATTGCTGCATATTTTACGAACTAGTCATAAATGTGTAGCGAAGTGCAAATTGAACAGCTCTCTTTTTTAAGGCTTAGGAAAGCCGTTCTTTTGCTTTCTACACTGGTTCACTTCAATGTTATTATTTAATTAATTGTTCGTCTGGAGACTGGCTCTGTATGTTGTGTACTCTCAGCTATTTTTTTTGGATCTCATTCATTGAGTCGCTACCCGGCTAGTGTACAATTATGCCTGTCCTCTTCCGCAATTCCTATCTTCACTGGCTTGCACTTGAGGGGTTGAGCTCTAATAGCCACTTACTTGACCTAGAGTCTCCTGCAATCGTTACCTGTTCGTGTTCTCATTACCGTCGTAGAAAATGTGAATACGGCACGTGAAGTTTAATTCCAGTTGTAGGAAAGTTATTGGTATATACGAGGATCAGTTTACCGAGACTCACTACTGTGTGGACAGGCAGTGTTTACTTCTGATTCGATTGAGTCAGTTTCTGAAGTAGGGTAATAAATTAGACTTGTGAGCCACACATGGGTATCTTCACTGAGGAAACGTTTCGCCACACAATGGCTTCATCAGTCCAATACAAGGAAGAATGGTGAGGATTAGGAGTCCATCAATCTTTTCAAGACTGTGGACTGATTACATCGACTCCAGGCTGAAGGACTGATTACCTCAAACTCCTTCTGATCTTCACTATTCTTCTTCGTATTGGACTGATGAAGCCACTGCCTGGCGAAACGTTTCCTCAGTGAAAATACCCAAGTTGTGGCACATATGTCTAATTTATCGACTTGTCGGTTCTCCGAACCATTTGCCTACATTTTTGAAGAGTACTTATAACAGACTGTAAATTATAACCTGTCGTCGAGAACCCAGGTGAGTGAGCGACGTAAGTCATGTTACATCACTTGGTCGAACATTAAAATGGTATAAAATACCGACAGGTTGTTAGGTAAGACACATATGCAACAGTTAGGTATCTTTATTTCGAAACGTTTCGCCTACACAGTAGGCTTCTTCAGTCGAGTACAGAAAAGTTGATAGAAGCAGAAGATACTTGAAGACGATGTAATCAGTCCATCACCCTGTGATGGATGATGGACTGATTATATCGTCTTCAAGTATCTTCTGCTTCTATCAACTTTTCTGTACTCGACTGAAGAAGCCTACTGTGTAGGCGAAACGTTTCGAAATAAAGATACCTAACTGTTGCATATGTGTCTTACCTAACATCACTTGGTCTATGATGATGAGACAACCAGGTGAGAAGAGTGAGATAATCAGGTGAGTAAAGCAAGGCAGTGGATGGGCATCGCTGTTAGTGGCCGGAAGATCCAGCCTCCATCATTTACATTGACTAACCCGCATGAACTCTCTCCACGTTTCCTTGAACTGAATGGCCCATAAGAGTTTAGAGCCGCACAGAAACAGAGACATACCCGGCACAACGAGCAGGCAACTGTGTACTTGTGGGAGCATTTATGCGTATTACAAAAATCGAGAGAGGTGAGAGCGTGTGGGAGAAAGTGCTTGCCAGTCACTCCAAGTCTCCAATTAAGGAAACACTAGAAAGGTGCCAGAGGTCAGTGACTCTGGTGAACGTTGTACTTGCAGATTTTCTTTGCTGGGGTCGATGCCTGGCTCCAGGCTCCCACAGACTTCCGACAGTCTTGGCTTTATCATTCCTACTCTTATAACTGTGCACGGAGTCTACCTCCGCTACTTCCTCATCTAGTTCATTACACCTCCCCACTGTCTTGTAGACGATAATTTATTCTTGACATCCCTGTGCCTTATATTCAGTCAGTGGCTTTCGCCAGAGAGGACGGTGGTTCAGTCTCCAGGAGGAGGAGTGTCTAACACACACTTGTATAATAAAATGTAACCCATCTGTACTTCCAGCTCCTGTCTGTGTCTCCTTGTATCTGGTGCTGCTGTTGACACGTGTGGGGCACCTCCTTGTTGAACTTGTGGTTCTGAGTGGCTGTACTGGGTTGTGTGGCACTGTAAACTGTCAGCATGTCAGGTTCTGATGTCAGGCACTGTTAATGTTAGGTACTGGTGATGTTAAGTACTGTTGATGTCAGGTACTGGTAATGTTACGTACTGGTGATGTTAAGTATGGGTGATGTCAGGTACTGGTGATGTTAAGCACTGTTGATGTCAGGTACTTGTGATGTCAGGTACTGTGACATCAGGTATTGTTCATGTCAGGTACTGGTGATGTTTGATCCTGGTGACGATTATGTCAGGTGCTAGTGGCGACAGAGGGTGGTGATGTCAGGTGCTGGTGACACCAGACATTGGTGATGTCAGGTCCTGTTGATAATTTAACCCAAGTATGTTATGGAAAGAGACACATATACAACACCTGAGCATTTTTATTATGAAGACGTTTCGCCCAGCAGTGGCTCCATCAGTTCGATACAGAGGTCATTGGAAGGTGTTGAAACTGAAGACAGTAGAAGGCGAGGTAATCAGTCCCTCAGCCTAGATGAGGGTGATAAATCAGACACATGTGCAACACTTGGGTATCTTGATTGAGGGAACGTTTCGCCACACAGTGGCTTCATCAGCCCAATACAAATGGTAATGGTGAAGATCAGAAGGCGTTTGAGGTAATCAGTCCCCCAACCTGGAGTAGATGTAATCAGTCCATCAGTCTAGATGAAGGTGTTCACAACGTGGTCTTGATGAATCTGATTCGTCAAGACTCATCAAGACCACGGTGATGATTACCACCATCTAAGCTGAGGGACTGATTACCTCGCCTTCTACTGTCTCCAGTTTCAACACCTTCATATAACCTCTGTATATGACACGTCTTCATAATACGGACACACATTATGTACAACCTCTGTTATAATGCTTACGTGTTGTGTACACTCACTGCTACAATGATGTTCATTTGATGATAATAATAATAATAATGATAGTCATTAAAATAATAATGAGAAATATCTAAATATTACGACCTCATCTGAGGCCCTCTTCAGCAGGTCGAAACAACAGGGAAATAACTCGGAGTTAAATTTAATTTTTTCCAGCTGAGTTTCAATTGGAAGTTTTTATAGTTAATTTAAAATGTTATAGGAATGCTGATTTTACTTTCTTCTTCTTCTTCTTCTTCTTCTTCTTCTTCTTCTTCTTCTTCTTCTTCTTCTTCTTCTTCTTATTATTATTATTATTATTATTATTATTATTATTATTATTATTATTATATATTCGTGAGTAAGAGCTAAAACCGTAGGGGATCATACAGCGCCTGGGGAATGGGAGGCAGCCAGGAATTTATCCAAAGAAGAGGATGGTAGCTCCAATTCATTGGATCGAGAGCCCTTCGCTGGAATCAGTGCCCCTCCCCCCTCCCTGACAGGAGAGAGACGCGCTGTCATACAGTTACCTGTGGAGGCGGTAACACAAGGAGTTATAGAAGGAATTACTATTAGTAAACACTTATGTTAGCAGGTTGGACACACTGTGAGAGGTGGCCCGGCGATGCTGGCGGTGCTGCTGGCGGTGCTGTTGACGGCGGTGCTGGCGATGCCTCAGACACATCTTAAGACGCACAAGTGTAGGAAAACTTGCCATAACCGCTATGGCAAAAGTCTGTGTTGTGACTCCGTGCCTCAAAATGGTGAGTATTGTGTCCAGGGTGCCATTGTCAGTATGGTGTCCAGGGTGCCATTATTAGTATGGTGCCCAGGATGCCATTGTTAGTATGGTGTCCAGGGTGTCATTATTAGTACGGTGCCCAGGGTGCCATTGTCAGTATGATGTCCAGGGTGTCATTATTAGTATGGTGCCCAGGGTGCCATTGTTAGTATGGTGTCCAGGGTGTCATTATTAGTACGGTGCCCAGGATGCCATTGTCAGTATGGTGTCCAGGGTGTCATTATTAGTATGGTGTAAGGGTGCCATTGTTAGTATGGTGTCCAGGGTGTCATTATTAGTATGGTGCCCAGGGTGCCATTGTCAGTATGGTGTCCAGGGTGTCATTATTAGTATGGTGCCCAGGGTGCTATTGTTAGTATGGTGTCTAGGGTGCCATTAATAGTATGGTGCCCAGGGTGCCATTGTCAGTATGGTGTCCAGGGTGTCATTATTAGTATGGTGCCCAGGGTGCCATTGTTAGTATGTTGTCCAGGGTGTCATTATTAGTATGGTGTCCAGGGTGCCATTGTTAGTATGGTGTCCAGGGTGTCATTATTAGTATGGTGCCCAGGGTGCCATTGTTAGTATGATGTCCAGGGTGCCATTGTTAGTATAGTGTCCAGGGTACCATTGTTAGTATGGTGTCCAGGGTGCCATTGTTAGTATGATGTGCCGGGTGCCATTGTTAGTATGGTGTGCCGGGTGCCATTATTAGTATGGTGTCCAGGGTGCCATTGTTAGTATGGTGTCCAGGGTGCCATTGTTAGTATGGTGTCCAGGGTGCCATTGTTAGTATGGTGTCCAGGGTGCCATTGTTAGTATGGTGTCCAGGGTGCCATTGTTAGTATGGTGTCCAGGGTGCCATTGTTAGTATGCGGTCCAGGATGTCATTATCAGTGTGGTGCTATGATATTGCTGGTGGTGTTGTGAGAGTAGTGATGATGGTGGTGGGGTAGCAGTGATGTAGTGGTGAGGTTGTGAGAGTAGTGATGATGGTGGCGGCGTAGCAGTGATGTAGTGGTGAGGTTGTGAGAGTAGTGATGATGGTGGCGGCGTAGCAGTGATGTAGTGGTGAGGTTGTGAGAGTAGTGATGATGGTGGCGGCGTAGCAGTGATGTAGTGGTGAGGTTGTGAGAGTAGTGATGATGGTGGGGGCGTAGCAGTGATGTAGTGGTGAGGTTGTGAGAGTAGTGATGATGGTGGCGGCGTAGCAGTGATGTAGTGGTGAGGTTGTGAGAGTAGTGATGATGGTGGCGGCGTAGCAGTGATGTAGTGGTGAGGTTGTGAGAGTAGTGATGATGGTGGCGGCGTAGCAGTGATGTAGTGGTGAGGTTGTGAGAGTAGTGATGATGGTGGCGGCGTAGCAGTAGCAGTGATGTAGTGGTGAGGTTGTGAGAGTAGTGATGATGGTGGCGGCGTAGCAGTGATGTAGTGGTGAGGTTGTGAGAGTAGTGATGATGGTGGCGGCGTAGCAGTGATGTAGTGGTGAGGTTGTGAGAGTAGTGATGATGGTGGCGGCGTAGCAGTGATGGAACAATGATATAAAGTAATCTTTCGGTTTACACCTTCTCTCTCTCTTGCATCTCTGGCAGTGATGCTGGTCCTACTCACTCTTCGTGTACTAACTCTAATTCCCTTACCCCAGAGTTCCCGCGATGCCCTCCCATGCCCAGGATCTTGGTAGACTGCAGTGATCCCGGCGTCATGCACAAAGCCGTCAACATCGAGGTGAGATCGTTGGTTTGCCTTTTTTTTAGTCTAAGGCCTATCTACTACACGAGGGCCATTAAGGCTGCATGTAACCTGCACAAAATCAATCAAGGACATTTTAATCCTTAAGACTGAAATAAGCTCACAACGTATATACTCCGATATATATATATATATATATATATATATATATATATATATATATATATATATATATATATATATATTCTTAAGTTTATGTTAAAGGGAATAAAATAGCGTTTAATAATCCATTAAGATGGGCGAAGACTCCAATAGGCTTACCAAAATAAATTATCAGAATTAATGCGTTCAAGTATAAAGAAAGTTGTAAACCTCAAAGTGTTGTAGTAAAATATTTAAAAAGAAGTGATACTGTGAATGTTAAAATATTCTTGATTTTTGTTGTAACGTCTGGGCAAAAATTTTGTCATTCTCATTCAGAACTTCATAAAGACAAGAATTTTAGACAAGACAAAATATTTGAATAATAAAATATATACACAGCTGTGTGTCTTTTACTTTATGTGCACTGAGAGTTACTTTAAATCCTGTTTTTGGGAATACAGTATTCTTGACTGGTGGTGCACTGGTGGTGCACTGATGGTGCACTGGTGGTGCACTGGTGGTGCACTGGTGGTGCACTGGTGGTGCACTGATGGTGCACTGGTGGTGCACTGGTGGTGCACTGGTGGTGCACTGGTGGTGCACTGGTGGTGCACTGGTGGTGCACTGGTGGTGCACAGGGTACTGGTGGTGCACTGGTGGTGCACAGGGTACTGGTGGTGCACTGGTGGTGCACAGGGTACTGGTGGTGCACTGGTGGTGCACAGGGTACTGGTGGTGCACTGGTGGTGCACAGGATACATGCATCCCTAACGACTTCGTATATTTGATAGGTTTTTGAACTCCAGATTAATCAATCAACCTGTTTAATACAAGAGATAGAATAGAATTTACATTTTTGCAGAGATTAATGAACTGACAGTCTGACAGACGCATGAAACAGACAGCAAATTACTCTTGGCAAACAACTCATACCATGTTTCATTCTTTTACGACAGGTGTGCAAGAGTGACAATGATTGCAAGAAGAATGAGTTGTGCTGTGATGATATTTGCAACACGAAGCAGACCGTATGCATGCCCAGCAAGGTTAACATTTACTACCTGTTCCCCTGATGATGCCACCAGATGCCAGCAACAACAGATCAACACACACACACACACACACACACACACAACTAACACACACACACACACACACACACACACGACACAGCAACAAGGGGTCACAATTAGAAACTGAAGACTCAGATGAGTCACAGGAATGTTAGGAAGTATTTCTCCAGTCACAGAGTTGTCGGGAGAGTGATGTAATGAAGGCAGGATCCATACATAGCTTTAAGAAGAGGCATGATAAAGCTCATGAAGCAGGGAGGGAGTGGACCTAGTAGTGACCAGCGAAGAGGACGATGGTGCATATATAAAATTTGTTATTTTGATATAAACACACACACACACTCACAGACACACACACACACACACACACAAACACACACACACACACACACACACACACACACACACACACACACACACACACACACACACACACACACACACACACACACACACACACACACACACACACACACACACACACACACACACACACACACACACGAGGCAGGAAAGAAGTATTTTACAGCCTAACTCCATCCATGTTGCCTTATTCTTAACCGCTTCAGTAGAATTAAAGAATTCGGAGGGCCCAGGAGCTGTAGTTGAACTTTCACCCTCAGCTAGATACCCACACAAACTGAGCAAATCTTAAGCTGTCATTATCAGTTATCCAAACACACTAATTTATATCTTTTCTCTCTACGATATAAGACTATGAAGTTATATATTTCTGTTCTCCCTAGTCATTAGTTATTTATTGTTGAAAGAATATATATATATATATATATATATATATATATATATATATATATATATATATATATATATATATATATATATATATATATATATATATATATATATATATATATATATATATATATATATATATATATTTATATATATACGTATTTATTTATCCCTTTATCGCCCTGCTGTTTAACATAGTTATTTATACATTGTACTCAAGACAGAATGAGTACGTTAATGTGAAGTAACTTTTGCTGTATAATAAAGAATGTTCATTCCTCTTGTCTCATTCTCTACTTTTTACTCTATTAACATAAGACTCTTGTGGAAATACTCTGCAGGGGCGTTACAGCGCTTGTGGTGATGCGAGGTTATGATGATTGATCTGAGGAAGGGGAGAGTAACCCCAACTCCTGGGATCTAGAGCCTTTCATTGGCATCAGGAGTACAACTTGCTAAGTTATAAGGGGAAAAATCTCCGAATAAACTTAACGAAAAATAAAAGAAGAAGAGGAAGGAAATTAAGGTGGAAAGACGAAATGTTCTCAAATCAATGTATAATAAAATCCACAGATTTTTACTTATTCTAGATCCTTAAATCTGCATATGACTGATTTTCTAAAAATGTTATTGTCATCATCATCATCATCATAGAGAAGAGGTAAATCCATAACGATCATTCGGAGCCTGGGAAATGAGACGTGACTTTTCGATTCAGGTCCAGACAGCCTCTCCTTCCTAACTGGAGTTCGTTGGTTCGAACTTAAATCGTATCACACATACATTTCAAGAGCTTTTAAGTTGTTTCCTTGTACAATGTGAAGTTGTCTAGTAGACAGACGCAACTTGCGGGCAGCTTGAAGGTGTTGATTGCGAAGGGAAAATGTTGATCATGGGGATCGTAGATGAGTAAGCGCTGATAGGTGAACTTCTGCAGGCACTTGGACTCGTAGCACAGAGGAACCAGTGGGCAATTTTCACTAGGTGTCATGCACTCTTCAAGTCGTGTCGTCTGTGTGTATGTTTCATAATTGACCTTGATGTCGTTGACAATGACGCGCCACACACCTTCGGTGTTCTGGGCTCGCAGAGGCTTGACGTAGATGTTTTCCGAGGGACAGAGGTACGTCTCCGCCTGATTATTCTTAGGACGTGCGACGGAGACGTTAGTCTCGAGAGCAGCCCAGTCAGCGTAGAGGGTAGTAAAGAGAAAGTGGTGAAGCTGGAGAGCGTTCTGGACCTCGTAGGTGGGATACTCAGTGTCTTCAATGCACCAAGTTTTGGTGGTGTTAGCAGCGCAGGAGGGCACAATGACTGGGTGCCCATTGTAGGGAAGTTGTGGGGCCAGGGTTGGTTGCTGATGGTAAGTGGGCTGCGGGTAGTAGGTGGGATGTGAGTGGTTGATGTGTTGTAGATATGGTAGCGTAGGTGGGAAATAAACCGATGGGTCTGACGTAGCTGTTACGAATGCCATCGACGCTGTGAACGACACCTGGAAACAATGTAAACCACGTTAAAGACATACCAGAATCAGAACTCAGGAAAGAAAAGTCTAGTTAGGTTAAATAATGTATTATGCAGACAAAATATCTCACGATACAAGCTTTATAAATCTTGCTAATGAAATTTATTACCTTATCTAGTGTTAGATTTACATCCCGGTGTTGTATTTATACACTAAGTGTTGGGTTTGCAAACTAGGTGATACGTAGGCCATGGCATGAGCGTAAACTGGTTGTAGAGCATACTGGGTGCTGTGTTACCTGGAGTTTACCTGGAGAGGGTTTCGGGGGTCAACACCCCCGCGGCTCGGTCTGAGACCAGGCCTTATGGTGGATCAGGGTCTGATTAACTAGGCTGTTATTGAAAATTAAGACACATGTGCAACATCTGGTTATCTTTATTGTAGACGTTTCGCCATCCAGTGGCTTTATCAATACAGATTCTAGGACATAATTAGAAGACAGTAGAACTATATACCAAAGATGAGGTAATCAGTCCCTCAGCCTTGGAGTTAGTGTTCACAGCATCGTGGTGGTAGAGATTCTGGAGCACAGGCAAGGAGACTGGCGGTTATATAGGCGTCAGTGGATAGGGACGTGTAGCAGACGAGGGCATAGTCACTGGTTGGTGGGATTCCCCAGTGGAAGTAGGTCCTACTACAACTAACCCATTTCTTTGAGTAGGACCTACTTCCACTGGGGAATCCCACCTACCAGTGACTATGCCCTCGTCTGCTACACGTCCCTATCCACTGACGCCTATATAACCGCCAGTCTCCTTGCCTGTGCTCCAGAATCTCTACCACCACGGTGCTGTAACACCAACTCCAAGGCTGAGGGACTGATTACCTCATCTTTTGTATATAGTTCTACTGTCTTCAAGTTATGTCCTGGAATTTGTATTGATAAAGCCATTGGATGGCGAAACGTCTACAATAAAGATAACCAGATGTTGCACAAGTGTCTTAACTTTCATCTTGTCGGTATTATATACCTTTCTTGCACAAGCTGTTATTGCTGGTAGCAAGCAAACTGACATACGAACCACAGCCCGGCTGGTCAGGTACTGGCTTTAGGTGCCTGTCTAGTGCCTTCTTGAAGGCAGCCAGGCTGTGGGTGTAGCATTAGATTACTCTTTCTCAGAGACACTGATCACACACACACATACACACACACACACAAACACACACACACACACACACGCGCGCGCGCATGCTAAACGGTGGCCACTTTGTGACCATCGCATAATTAACTGTACAGTAACGGTCAAAAATGAGAATTATTTTGTTCTGCAAGCTAATAATGGTCCAGTGCGCACCGAAACGTCGTCTGGTATTCATTTCTGATTCACAGGTTCATAATAAAACTGCGAATCAGAAATGAATACCAGACGACGTTTCGGTGCGCACTGGACCATTATTAGCTTGCAGAACAAAATAATTCTCATTTTTGACCGTTACTGTACAGTTAATTATGCGATGGTCACAAGGTGGCCACCGTTTAGCATGCGCGCGCGTGTGTGTGTGTATGTGTGTGTGTGTGTATGTGTGTGTGTGTATGTGTATGTGTGTGTGTGTATGTGTATGTGTGTGTGTGTATGTGTATGTGTGTGTATGTGTGTGTGGTCAGTGTCTCTGAGAGAGAGTAATCTAATGCTGACTGTCGTCACTTAACCACTGATCATCATACTCAATAACTCACCAAATCGTGAATTAAGCTTGTCATAGCATAATTCTCTCACTCTGCAAGACATTTGCTCTCTGAATGATGTTCTCGCTCTGCATGATTGTATTCACTGCTTGATGGTCTCACTCTGCATGACGTTCTCACTGCATTATGCTCTCACTACATGATGTTCTCACTATACGTGTTGTACACTGCATATTGATGTCTATGTCAGGATGTGTGGCTGCTTATCCTTTGGTCTAGTAGTGATGAGCCGACATCCCAGATGTCAGTATGCAGGGAACTCACTCTTTATGTTCGTGGTTATGCAAAAAGCTATGTTATATATTAATGTTTATAGCCGAGCCTAACATGATGTTAGACTCACAGGAAATCTATAAAGATAGCTCGCTAACTTATCTTTAGCTGGACTTCGAGAATGATTAACTTATTAATATTATTCAATTCAAAAGACTATGTCACCGTATGATCTCAAACAGTTGACCTTGAATGTAATTAAAAAGCTAAGCTTGCCAATTCTGTGGCATCAGGTGACCACAACATTAGGTGACCACAACATTAGGTGACCACAACATTAGGTGACCACAACATTAGGCGATTACAAAATCAGGTGACCAGAGTGACCTTAAACTCACCATTAACACGGCAGACATGGTGAGCTGCTACCACCATCAGTACTACACGAAGACTGTACATGGGACATCTCCCCATGTTCTACATATATATATATAGGTTTTACACGTGTGGTCATACGACCCTCAGATGTTTATTTTGGGGTTGGCTTATGACTTAGGCACAACGTTAATGAGAAGAATAGCCAAGTACGGCAGTAGCTCTATTGGTCCATGCTAGGCAGGTCCCACTCACACCCACCCACCATCATTCGCATGCTTGTCTATCCAGGTTTTACCCAAAAGGCTCATATCAGTGAGACTGTTTGGGAGTTTGTCCCATTCATCCTCAGTTCTATTGCCAAAACACCATTTTCATACGTCCTTTCTAAGTCAAAATTGATCGAACCTTAATTGCATGTCTGAGGACAAGAACTCATTTTGCAGAACAAGCTTTTATTGGGACGTTTCGCTCCGTGTAGGAGAGCTTCATCAAGACGTTTTGTTTACCATAATTGTTTGACATATATTCTGCGCACTCCTCATATCGTTCTCTTACTTATCACTCTCACATACTCAACTTCCAGTTATAAGAACATTTTATTCTGTAGTTACAGTGACATAAAACGGATTTATATTTACTTATGACAGATCAGAACAGAATTTCGTTGGATGCCGAGGGAAGAATTTACCAGCTTTCGTCAAACAAATTATACTAAATGATCCAAACGCATTTATACTAGGGAGTAAAACTTCAAGTCTTACTAGAAAGCTACACTTCAAGGGCAGTCTCTCAAGAAACCCACACCTCAAGGAGACTAGAAAGACATTTTCCATATGTCGGCCGACAGAGGAATCAAAGTAAACACTCCTGACACAGTCATGGGGGTAATGAAAAACCTATCGTGTTACAGATTGTATAATTGATTTGTGTTAGTCGAATCATCACCTGATTAAACCAACAACACTGGTCTCTATCATGTGAAAAGCCATTCAGGTGTGTCTGAGGACATGTGAAGGTGAGGTAGTCGATGATGCTACAGAGGCTACAGCAGCAGTGACCACCAGTCAGTGTTGGAGTCAGTGGACACACAGGGGAAACTTATATACACGGCGAGGTGTTACAAATGACGCTGCTTACATATAGGGCGGGGCTTGACCTAATTTGGTTAGTTGTCAGTCAGTGTTTTCTAAAATTCATAAAAGGTGGTGCAGTGCCGATTATTAATTTTATTATTATTATTATTATTATTATTATTATTATTATTATTATTTTTATTTATTATTATATTTACTTTATTATTATTATTATTATTATTATTATTATTATTATTATTATTATTATTATTATTATTATTAGTAGTAGTAGTAGTAGTAGTAGTAGTAGTAGTAGTAGTAGTAATAGTAGTAGTTTATATTTATTAAAGGTCATAAGAGCCTGTTGTATAAGAGGTAATCATATCTGATCCGAAAAGGAAGAGGGAAGCTTTAGTTCCTTGGAACATGAACCCTTCACCAGCAACGAGGTGTCCTTGTACGTTCAAGTCTAGAGAACTAGACGTGTTTATGTGCCTGTGCTGTCGTAGACAGGTATCATTTCCCATTTTACATAACCTCGGTCCTCTGATCCCCACGCACACAAGAGGCCTAGTATTTGTACCTCCATGAGGCAGAGAAAATGCAACTCAACTCCCTCAAAAGAACCTTAATTAAGCTGGAAGTCAACTTGGTCCCGCTATAAAATTGAAATAAGAATCACCCTCTGAAAACTTGGATGGATTCGACCGTCGAGTTTTCGCTACTACATGTGAAGTACAATATATTCGTTAAGACAAGATTTTGTTTGGATTTTTAACCCCAGAAGGTCAGCCACCCAGGAAAGTCAGTGCATCATTGAGGACTGTCTGTCTTTTTTCCATTGGGGTCCTTCAGTCTTGTCCCAAAGGTTGCGACCCACACCAGTCGACTAACACCCAGTTACCTACATGCTTGTTGGGTTATCAGGAGCAGTAGGAGCAAGGAAACACGCCCAGTGTTTCCAACAGGCCGAGGATTGAACCACAGATGCTCAGTGTGTGAGGCGACAACGTTGCCTACCAGACCACGGGGCACCTACATAGAGAAAATTAGTCTTACAAGTATATTATATAACTACAAGACAGATTTTTATGAAGCACACGCGTGTTTTTCTTCTTATGAATGAAATATTCAAGAGCACAGATTAGTAAAAATTATGTTAAATTGGCAAATTTAATTTTTTGCCGTGTACGAAAATTTATTTCTCCTATAAAAATATTATTGTTAATAATAGCCTATTTCTACAAGTACATGTACAAGGTACTGTATATAGGTCTATCTGACATCAGTGACATATTACTATATAGAAAGCCCTTTGTTTTGCAGAGAATTTCGGGCAAATTTGGTCAATTTTGTCCGAGGATGCAACCCACACCAGTCCACTATCACCCAGGTACCTATTTTACTGAGAAGTGAACTTGGACAGCAGGTGTCTTAATGAAACACGTCCTAATATATATACAGTGGTCCCTCGTTGTTCGTAATTAATCCGTTCCTGGAGCCGTTACTATAAACGAAATTTACGATTTACGAATCAATTTTCCCAATAAGAAATAATGTAAATATAATTAATCCGTTCCTGACACCCAGAAGTATTAAAACAAAATTTTTTTTAACATGAAATATGCATGTAGTACATAAACAATACAATGGGAAATGATGAATGAAACATTAACATCATAACACTTACCTTTATTGGAGATTCTTCTTAGTGTATGGGAGACTGGAGGAGGAGAGAGGGTGGATTGTTTATAGTTTGGAAGGGGAATCCCCTTCCATCAACACCTCAGGTACCATTTGCTTTTCTGGGGTTGCTTCTCTTCTCTATTTCTTAATGCCACTAGGACCACCTTGAGAGTCACTGGAGTCCTGTCTCACAAAATAACTGTGGAGAGAGCTCTGTTTCTGGCGTCTCTTTAACACTTCCCTAAAATGGCCCAAGACTTTGTCAATGTACATGTTGCCAACCTGGCTTGCAACAACCTTGTTAGGGTGATGTTTCTCCATAAAGCTTTCCATCTTACCCCACATAGTAAAAATCTCTTTAATTTCTGAAGAAGGCACCTTCTTCCATCTCTCTTCCTCCTCCTCTGCAGCAAGATTCTGAGCTGCGATGTGTTGCTCTTCCAGCTGAAGCTCTTGCAGCTCCTCAGTGGTGAGCTCTTCATTGTGGTCTTCCACCAATTCTTCCACATCCTCCAAACTCACATCCAACCCCATGGAACTCCTCAGTGCCACAATTGATTTTACAACAGACATAGGCTCATTAGGGTCAGTCTCAAATTCTTCAAAATCCCTCTTGTCGACACAGTCTGGTCACAATTTTCTCCAGGCAGAGTTCAAAGTCCTGGTAGTCTCTCCCTCCCAAGCCATACCTATAAGGGTTATGCAGTGGAGGATGCTGAAGTGTTCTCTCCAAAATTCCCTTAGGGTCAAGTGAGTGTCTGTGGTCACAGTCAAGCACCTGTGAAACATTGCTTTTGTGTAGAGTTTTTTAAAGTTTGCAATAACCTGCTGGTCCATGGGATGGAGGAGAGGAGTGGTATTCGGGGGCAAGAACTTTACTGTGATGAACCCAAACTCCTCGAAAATTAGGTCATCCAAGTTTGGAGGATGAGCAGGTGCATTGTCCATTACTAGCAGGCACTTGAGATCCAATTTCTTTTCCAGGAGATACTCCTTCACACTAGGGCCAAACACTTCATTGAACCACTCGACGAAAATTTCCCTCGTGACCCATGCCTTACTATTAGATTTCCAAAACACACACAATTTACTCTTCATAACATTGTTTTTCCTGAACACTCTGGGATTTTCAGAATGGTACACTAGTAATGGCTTCACTTTGAAATCCCCACTAGCATTAGCACAGAAAATTAGCGTCAGCCTGTCTTTCATAGGCTTGTGCCCTGGCATTGCCTTTTCCTCTTGTTTAATGAAGGTCCTCTTTGGCATTTTCTTCCAAAAGAGGCCTGTTTCGTCACAATTGAACACTTGTTCAGGTTTCAGTCCTTCAGCCTCTATGTACTCCTGGAATTCATGCACATATTTTTCAGCCGCCTTGTGGTCCGAACTGGCAGCCTCACCATGCCTTACCACACTGTGTATGCCAGTACGGTTCTTAAATATCTCAAACCAGCCTTTGCTGGCCTTAAATTCACTCACTTCACCACTATTTACCTGGAGCCTGGAGTTTACCTGGAGAGAGTTCCGGGGGTCAACGCCCCCGTGGCTCGGTCTGTGACCAGGCCTCCTGGTGGATCAGAGCCTGATCAACCAGGCTGTTGCTGCTGGCTGCGCGCAAACCAACGTACGAGCCACAGCCCGGCTGGTCAGGAACCGACTTTAGGTGCTTGTCCAGTGCCAGCTTGAAGACTGCCAGGGGTCTGTTGGTAATACCCCTTATGTATGCTGGGAGGCAGTTGAACAGTCTCGGGCCCCTGACACTTATTGTATGGTCTCTTAACGTGCTAGTGACACCCCTGCTTTTCATTGGGGGGATGGTGCATCGTCTGCCAAGTCTTTTGCTTTCGTAGTGAGTGATTTTCGTGTGCAAGTTCGGTACTAGTCCCTCTAGGATTTTCCAGGTGTATATAATCATGTATCTCTCCCGCCTGCATTCCAGGGAATACAGTTTTAGGAACCTCAAGCGCTCCCAGTAATTGAGGTGTTTTATCTCCGTTATGCGCGCCATGAAGGTTCTTTGTACATTTTCTAGGTCAGCAATTTCACCTGCCTTGAAAGGTGCTGTTAGTGTGCAGCAATATTCCAGCCTAGATAGAACAAGTGACCTGAAGAGTGTCATAATGGGCTTGGCCTCCCTAGTTTTGAAGGTTCTCATTATCCATCCTGTCATTTTTCTAGCAGATGCGATTGATACAATGTTATGGTCCTTGAAGGTGAGATCCTCCGGCATGATCACTCCCAGGTCTTTGACGTTGGTGTTTCGCTCTATTTTGTGGCCAGAATTTGTTTTGTACTCTGATGAAGATTTAATTTCCTCGTGTTTACCATATCTGAGTAATTGAAATTTCTCATCGTTGAACTTCATATTGTTTTCTGCAGCCCACTGAAAGATTTGGTTGATGTCCGCCTGGAGCCTTGCAGTGTCTGCAATGGAAGACACTGTCATGCAGATTCGGGTGTCATCTGCAAAGGAAGACACGGTGCTGTGGCTGACATCCTTGTCTATGTCGGATATGAGGATGAGGAACAAGATGGGAGCGAGTACTGTGCCTTGTGGAACAGAGCTTTTCACCGTAGCTGCCTCGGACTTTACTCTGTTGACGACTACTCTCTGTGTTCTGTTAGTGAGGAAATTATAGATCCATCGACCGACTTTTCCTGTTATTCCTTTAGCACGCATTTTGTGCGCTATTACGCCATGGTCACACTCGAAGGCTTTTGCAAAGTCTGTATATATTACATCTGCATTCTTTTTATCTTCTAGTGCATTTAGGACCTTGTCGTAGTGATCCAATAGTTGAGACAGACAGGAGCGACCTGTTCTAAACCCATGTTGCCCTGGGTTGTGTAACTGATGGGTTTCTAGATGGGTGGTGATCTTGCTTCTTAGGACCCTTTTAAAGATTTTTATGATATGGGATGTTAGTGCTATCGGTCTGTAGTTCTTTGCTGTTGCTTTACTGCCCCCTTTGTGGAGTGGGGCTATGTCTGTTGTTTTTAGTAACTGTGGGACGACCCCCGTGTCCATGCTCCCTCTCCATAGGATGGAAAAGGCTCGTGATAGGGGCTTCTTGCAGTTCTTGATGAACACGGAGTTCCATGAGTCTGGCCCTGGGGCAGAGTGCATGGGCATGTCATTTATCGCCTGTTCGAAGTCATTTGGCGTCAGGATAACATCGGATAGGCTTGTGTTAACCAAATTTTGTGGTTCTCTCATAAAAAATTCATTTTGAACTTCGACTCTCAGTCTGGTTAGCGGCTTGCTAAAAACTGAGTCATATTGGGACTTGAGTAGCTCACTCATTTCCTTGCTGTCATCTGTGTAGGACCCATCTTGTTTAAGTAGGGGCCCAATACTGGACGTTGTTCTCGACTTTGATTTGGCATAGGAGAAGAAATACTTTGGGTTTCTTTCGATTTCATTTATGGCTTTTAGTTCTTCCCGCGATTCCTGACTCCTATAAGATTCCTTTAGCTTGAGTTCGATGCTTGCTATTTCTCTGACCAGTGTCTCCCTACGCATTTCAGATATATTGACCTCTTTTAGCCGCTCTGTTATTCTTTTCCGTCGCCTGTAAAGGGAGCGCCTGTCTCTTTCTATTTTACATCTACTCCTACTTTTTCTTAGAGGAATAAGCCTTGTGCATACATCGAGTGCCACCAAGTTAATCTGTTCTAGGCATAAGTTGGGGTCTGTGTTGCTTAGTATATCTTCCCAGCTTATTTCGGTTAGGACTTGGTTTACTTGGTCCCACTTTATGTTTTTGTTATTGAAGCTGAATTTGGTGAATGCTCCCTCGTGACTAGTCTCATTATGTCGGTCTGGGGCTCCACGCATACATGTTTGAACCTCAATTATGTTGTGATCTGAGTATATTGTTTTTGATATGGTGACATTTCTTATCAGATCATCATTGTTAGTGAAGATGAGGTCTAGTGTATTCTCCAGTCTAGCAGGCTCTATTATTTGCTGGTTTAAATTGAATTTTGTGCAGAGATTTAAAAGCTCGTGTGTGTGAGTTTTCATCAGAGCTGCCTCCTGGTGTTATTACTGCAACAATATTATTTGCTATATTCCTCCATTTTAGGTGCCTTAAGTTGAAATCCCCCAGGAGCATGATGTTGGGTGCAGGAGCTGGAAGATTTTCCAGACAGTGGTCAATTTTTAACAGCTGTTCCTGGAATTGCTGGGATGTTGCATCCGGAGGCTTGTAGACTACCACAATTACTAGGTTTTGGTTCTCGACCTTTACTGCTAAAACTTCCACTACATCATTTGAGGCATTTAGCAGTTCTTTGCAAACAAGTGACTCTGCAATGTACAGGCCAACCCCCCCCCCTTTTTGCCTGTTCACTCTGTCACATCTGTATAGGTTGTAACCTGGGATCCATATTTCGTTGTCCAAGTGATCCTTTATGTGGGTCTCAGTGAAACCCGCGAACATTGACTTTGCCTCTGCAAGCAGTCCACGGATGAAAGGTATTTTGTTGTTTGTTGCTGGCTTTAGACCCTGTATATTTTTAAAGAAGAATGTCATCGGACTGGTGGTATTGTTGGTACTGGGGGGGGGATTTTTTTCCGGCATTAGTATCTGTATCTGTATCAATGGAAATTTTGTCCTAGGTACATGTCGATTAGACACTAGGCCTGGTGTGTGTGTGTGTGTGTGTGTGTGTGTGTGTGTGTGTGTGTCAGCTGGAAGGTGTGGCCATTGTTTACCTGGACGTCCTACTGTGCGCGGAATTCATACAAATTGTTGTATTTGTTGTTAACATTAACGATTTGTTGTCTCTGTGGTGCAAGGCCGCAGCTTGTACAGTGTCCATCAAAGCTTCTAACTGAAGCTTCTTAGCTGTTTTAACTTTTAAGGTTTAAATAATTAGATATTGCAATGAACCCAATGGAAATAAGTCTGACTCTTTTGGGTTATCCCGAGCAATTTACACATATGTATTTACTTATATATGATAATTTATGTAACTGTATTTATGTGTACCTGTACATAAATAACCTTACTAACCGTAAAGAAACATTAGTTTAATAAGCTTCGCCTTTCAGGGAAAGTTTTCTCACCCTCGCAGGACGCGAGGAAGAAAACGCTTCAAGGTAAACTTAGACATTAAAGTTTACCATCAACACGCACTTGGGAGAGGAAACCTCTGACGACGTTTCGCTCCACCTTGGAGCATTTATCATGTCATAAATTTCCTCTCTTAAATGCGTGTTGCTGGCGATTTGTTCCAGCCATGGAATTGCGGCTTTTTATTCTTTAAACATTAAATTTTCATTCCTAAAGTCAGAGTTAATTGCAAATCAAGCAATTTGTAATCCACTGTTGACGGGAAACACTGTCAGGATAACAAGAGGTATTTTTCTGCCCTTGCCTCAAGCTGCGCCACGAAAGTGAAAACCAAAATAAAACATTCGAAATTGGTGACATACGTCAGAGCAGCGATTACGACCACCGCCCTCCCCTACAGGTTGGTCAAGGCAAGACCTGGCTTCAGGCGCCTTTCCTGAATACTTTCGAACAGTCTTTGGTAACTCGTCACGGTGTTTGTGGATACATGTTGGAGGGAGAGAGAGAGAGGAAGAGTTCATGTTGTTGCTTCTCTCCTTGGAATGAAAGATTTGCCCTTTATGATTATTTTCCCATGACCATTGGAAAGACTTTATTTCGAACAGGAGGGACAAGGAGGGACACTAGACAAGGATCAGGAGGGAAGAGAAGGAACGCAACACAAGGATCAGGAGGGAAGAGAAGGAACGCAACACAAGGATCAGGAGGGAAGAGAAGGAACGCAACACAAGGATCAGGAGGGAAGAGAAGGAACGCAACACAAGGATCAGGAGGGAAGAGAAGGAACGCAACACAAGGATCAGGAGGGAAGAGAAGGAACGCAACACAAGGATCAGGAGGGAAGAGAAGGAACGCAACACAAGGATCAGGAGGGAAGAGAAGGAACGCAACACAAGGATCAGGAGGGAAGAGGAGCGGATAATCTTAAAATGAAATAGCAACAAAAACGATCCAAGGGTGGTAGCGCACTCAGCTAACATTGAGGTCCGTGGTTCGATCCCCGGTACGGGTGGAAGCACTGGAGCGTGTTTCCTTAAGACACCTGCTATCTCTGTTCACCTAGTAGTCAATAGGTACTGATGTGGGTCGCATCCTGGGGACAATATTAACCTTATTTGCCCGAAATTCTCTTCATAACCAGGGGCTTTTATATAGTATGTCATTGATGTCAGCTATGGTCTGTATAAGTTGTATCATATACTTGTAGAAATAAAGATTATTATTACTGACACTACTACTACTACTATTATAGTCCCGTTGGAAAGTTGACCATAGTGAAGCACCAAGTACAAAAACTGAGAGGTGTGGGAAACCTCACGGGAAACCACGAGGAAATGCAAGATAAACTCAGCAGGAGATAAGTAAAATAAACTCAGTAGGTAATTAGTAAAATAAACCCAGCAGGAGATTAGTAAGATAAATTCATCTGGAGATTTGCCAGATAAACTCAGTAGGAAATGTGAAAACTTCTACGAGAGAGGAGAATCCTCGATACCTGAATGAGAACGAGAAGCTCTCAGCAAACTTCCTCTCTAACCCAGGTTAGAGAAGAAGTTTTAATTAAACGACTCTCGGGTCCGTCATGGACAATTACCGAATCGCGAATGACAGAACTGAAGTCAGAAAACGTTTAAGGTGAAGAGGTGAGGAGAAATGCAGGTGAAGAGTGAATAGGAAGGTCAAAAAGGATTCAACTAGAACATTTAAAAAACATCACATAGTTCTATTATTGTAATGCTATTATTGAAGGGTTATTACTGTAGGGTTGTTAATGTAGTGCTATTACTGTATTAGCTACTGAATATCAAATAAAGTTGTTGTAAAATAATAGAAATGGTCGAGGAAGTAAAGACACCATAAATAATGTACCTAATAGGTGGTAATCTGTGTGCTATTATTACACCAAGTCTATACCCACAAGCACAGGTTTGCAACCCATAATCAGATGAAGTGAGAAAGAGGGGTCACCCAAAATACTCAGAGGAATAGACAAGGAAGAAAGAAATGGATTTGTCAACACGTTAGGAGCTAGAATGAGGAAACACCGATGGAAAGTGAATTTCCAAATGATCCGTAGAAATGTTAGGAAACTCATACAGTGAGATTGTTGTTCAGAAGTGGAACAGATTGGAGAACGATATAGAAGATACAGATATAATACACTGAATAAAAAAATATATTTTGTCTTTAAATAAAATCTTTAAATAAAATCTTTGTTTGTGGGAATGGAACATTCCCACAAACAAGTAATATTACAACCAAGTAATTACATAAACATACGTACTGGAGACTTTCCGACCAGCCTGATGTCTGATTGCTTAAGTTTGAAGACCGAAAGTTGTTTTGTGGCCGAGGCATGAGTGAGCAGATTTACTAATCAGTTAGAGTTAAATCTCCAACAAAAGGAATTGGCAAATCAAACGAAGAATTAGTCAAGAGATACAAGGGAGTAAACGCATATAGTATAAATAACTAGGTTCCATTGAATAGTGGATTCATTCCTAAAAATCTGTCAGCATTTTCAGATGTGATCTTTCTGACATTATAGCTTCATATGATGGCAATATCAAGACATCAGATTTTGGTATTCGGACATAAGTGATTTGCATCCTGCCATCTCACTTGTCGAAGAGAATGTCACTCATTCCATCATATGTATCCTACGCTGCTGTCCCAGAAGAGAGCTTACTTGGATTAGCCATTTGGAAGGCAATATCTTGCTGCTTTGGGATAGTAAAGTTTTCATTTAATTATGAAATAAATACGAATGATTATCCATGAAGCCATTTCCTTCATCTTCTGCCAGAGCTGCTGGACTGCAGAAGCTTCAGGAGACCACAGTAAGATCTTCATTCTACTCATCCCTATACGGGTGAACTTGTGGCGACTCTACGAGAACTTTCACCTCTACAGCGTCAAGGTGTTATTCTTCTATTTTAAGAACAAGGGCGCCATGTGCCAGTGAGCCAGTATATAAGGCTGTTGAGGCTGGGAGTGCCACAGTTCCATTCCTTCCTCAAGTTACTTCAACATGGCTCTCAGGTTTGTGGTAAGTAACTGAGCAACGTTTGCTTAATGCTATTGCTGATAATGTAAAAATAGCATAAGAAAAAATATGAGAAAACCAATATTGATATCTAAGCTAAAAATGCATTTAAAAACCTTTTGAGTAAATACTAACAAATGTTGTTTTACAGGTGTCGTTGGCCTTGGTAGCCATGATTGTTGGTGAACATGTGAATCCGTATTCCATACCATCCGAATACACTCCTCGTCCAACCTATCCCACACGACCTCCATATAAGCCACAGCCTACCTATCGCCCAAAACCTACCTATCGTCCAAAGCCTACCTATACTCCTAGGCCTACCTATCCCCCAAAGCCAACTTACACTCCAAAGCCTACCTATACTCCTAGGCCTACCTATCCCCCACAGCCTACCTATGGTCACCCAACTCCCACCTATGGTCCCCCACCAGCTTACGGACACCAGCCTGTAAAACCATCCTGTGCTGCTGCCACCACCAAGACCTGGTGCCTGGAAGACAAGGAGTACCCCAGCTACGAGCTCCAGGCAGCTGCTCACCAACACAAGGATAAGCTTCTTACTCTCTACGCTGACGTGGCCGAACTGGACACAGCACATTCCGTTGATGGTCTCAAGACCCACTACGATGAGACGTACCTCTGTCCCTCAGAGACCCAATATGTGAGACCTCTGCGAGCCCAGAACACTGATGGTAAATGGCGCGTCATCGTCAACAACATTAAAGTAGATTACCTGACTCTCACCCAGACAACCCGCATTGAGGAGTGCCTCAACCCCGGCCACGCCTGCCCTCTGGTGCCCGTGTGCTACGAATCTAAGTGCCTGCAGAAGTTCATTTACCACCGCTTCCTCGTCTACGATCCCTATGATCAGTACTTCCCCTTCGCCATCGAGACCTTCAAGCTGCCCGCCAGTTGCGACTGTCTTCTAGGCGCCTTCAACCTCTACCACTAAGACCACCACCGCAAATGTCTCACTGGGCGCCTTCAGTATATGCAAAGAAGGCAAGGAATCACAAATCTCTCGCCACATAGGGAAAAAAAATCTTATCTAGAATCCTTAAAAAATATATGTAACCCTTAGTCTTTCATTGTGTGTGATGTAAGACGAGGAGCGAGTGATTCCTGCAGCAACAAGAACACTGCTGCGGCAGGAACCAGAGTCCCCTGTATGACTTAGTCATCAATAAGTTAAACGAAGAAAGCAGTTCTCTAGTCATCTCATTGTGTACTATGTACGATATATGTGTGCAAAAATGATTAATATAATACATATTTTTAGCTTCTAGAATGGAGTATTATTATTATTATTATTACTACTATTATAATCATAACTAAGCGCTAAACCCACAAGGGTCATATAGCGCTGCTAGAATGGAGTAAACTAATAAATCATTAAGCATAGCACACTTATCAATATCCTCAAGGTAACACAGTCATCAGGTAATTTATCTGCTCACAAAAATGTGTCCGTAATATGTATAAGTAACTGAGAGTAAACAAAATAATTAGGTATCTATTTTCTTGTTTTCCTTTCTCCTTGCTTTTGTTTACATCTTGAGAACGACTCATCCGACCGGGTTCAACTTTACAACACTGGTTCACTTGTACAGGAAAAGGGTTCATGCATTTATTGAAGTGCGCAGGTATCCTGTTATCAGTTTTATATAGGTTATTCCAAGCTTTCTGGAATGGGTTCAATGGCTTTTAAAAGCCTCTTCTCATTCGCTTCAGTCATTCCAACTTGTGTATCGTACCCAGCCGTCGGTGTGTGGAATTATTTCCCCCCACGAATCACGTTAAATATGTATGTAGTTCTCTTCTGAGCAGCTTCAGTGTCTGAGGGATGATAGTTGTTATGTACAGGGTAGTCTCCAGGAAGTTTTGTTTGGGTAGGTGCAGATTTGGCAATTTACTGACATAGTTAACAAAAAACTTGGAGTATTTGGACTTGGAACAACCTGGGAACGACTTCAAATTTTCACAGATGGTGAGCTTTGCCAAAATTTTTGGTGCATTCATTTTGAACGGGGTATGTTTTAATTTACACAAATAACTTGCACTTAAGAGACTGAAACGTATGACGACTTATCGGTACAACTTGGACCGAAACATGACTAGTTAATGGTCCAAGTCGGACCGAAACGTCCTAAATGCAGGTTATTTATGCATTGTTCCAGCCAAGGAATTGCGACTTTTTATTCTTTAAGTCTTAATTTGTCGAGAAATTTGAACGAATACATTGCATGTTAAGAAAGAATTTTTGTATTATTTTAAATTGGCCAAAAGTAATAAATCGTTCCTCAGTAGTGTCAATTAAGGCGTTTTAACGATCCGAGTCAACCGGGATGTTTCATGTTCTTTCAAAATGCAGAAGATTGGCCAACAGTAATAGGTCTTTCGATATTTTTCACATTTTTAGTTTTTCAACGAATTTCATTTAAATTTCCAGCATATAATATTGACACCAACACTATTATGTACAAAAAGACAGCCTGGGAGTATTCTCTCTCTCTCTCTCTCTCTCTCTCTCTCTCTCTCTCTCTCTCTCTCTCTCTCTCTGGATGCGTAAGACATACGCAGCAATAGAGTATATTTCGACGCATTCATTATATCGCATCACCCTCGTCTTTCATTTTCTCTTGCATTATTTTAGTCATAAAAAATATCGATTCAAATGATTTATATTTTTTTTAACCTTTGCGTTTTTTACATTGCAACAGCCATTCTTCTGTGATGGATATGTGGGTCAGCGGCCTACCAACAGCAACAGCCTGGGTGACCAAGGAAGTACCAGACGAGCTTGGGCCATGGCCGGGCTCTGAGAGTGGAAAACTTATCAGGTATATATAATATACAAATATATATATATATATATATATATATATATATATATATATATATATATATATATATATATATATATATATATATATATACATACCAGAGAAATAAAGCAAGTAGAACAAACAGTATGACTAACTTGGTGAAGAATGCAACACTGATTATACAACAATTAATGGACAATTGAATTCGCAACATTACATTTTTTTTATCTAGGCCAATGAAACTCCAGGTATAACGGTAGGAACGAGTGGTAGTATGTAGGTACCTGGGTGTTAGTCGACTGTTATGGGTTGCATGCTGGAGGACAAGAGTAATCTTTATTCCGAAACGTTTCGCCTACACAGTAGGCTTCTTCAGTCGAATACAGAAAGTAGGCAGGAACAGTAGAGAAGACGATGTAATCAGTCCATCACCCTTGAATTCGTAGAATTTGAGGTTGTCAGTCCCTCAGCCTGGAGAAGTTCAGTTCCATAGTCAGGAGCTGACTATGGAACTGAACTTCTGAAACTGAACTTCTGAAACTGAACTTCTGAAACTGAAACGTTTCGCCTACTGTGTAGGCGAAACGTTTCGGAATAAAGTTGCCTAACTGTTGCCTATGTGTCTTACCTACCAACCTGTCGGTATTGTATACCATTTTGATGTTCAAGAGTAATCTAAGTGGCCAGACATGCTGTGAATAACCAGCGACTTTCTGTAGAGCATGTCAATGATGTCAGCTAGATGTGCATCAGTGGTATCATGTACTTGTAGAAATAAAGATTATTATTATTTTTACTGTTATGCAGTTTATTACTGTAAATGGCAATTATCACATTTTCTGGTATATGAGGCGCAAGAGCATATAAGACGTACCCCAGTTTTGTTAGGCATATTGTGGGGAAAATAAGATGATGCAGTACATGCTTCAGAATTGTGGGGAAATTTCTCCATCAATGGGGCTAGGCTTCCTCTCTTTACGTTCCCACAGTGGTGGTGCAGGTGTGGACTATGGAGGCTTGACCTCTCCTTCTTTCCATTAGCAGAGATGAAGTAAGATCTTATGTCTTGCAATGAAACACCATTAAATCCATACCAGAACATCCATATATCTCAGCGTGTGTTCCTTACTCTCAGATTTAGGCTCCCACTAAATTGGATGTAGATGAAGAGCAGATAAAATGGATGCATGATATTTGCACGTGCACATCAGTCTCCTCTCTTGCAGGAGAATCTGCAACATAATATATTCACGGGTTTGTCTGAAGAAATTTATATTTCCAAAGACCATTAAAACTTTGAAATAATATGCCTCAAACCTCATAATATAGCTAGTGGCATTATACCCAACAACCCGCACCTTTTGAGTCAAGGAATCTGCGCTCTTTGATTCAATTAAGTCGTCAGAGCTGGCACCTGAGCCCCGTAGACATTTTGTCATCGGAAAACCAACTGCTAGGGGGCTCCTCAAGCCAGATTGTGATCCCGACGAATAAATCCGTTCGTTACGATGTAGGGAATAAATGAGTGTCACCGGCGAGGCTACACCGCATTGAAATGTAGAACATTCGTGGCTGTATCCATTTGTACTTTATGATACTTGAGTCATACTCGACACTCTCCAGGAAGAACTGTGGAAGAGATAATTCGTAACTTTCCTATGTGCATGAGCACAAGAAATTTTCCCTGTCGTGAATAATTGGGACACATTAGCGAGTAAACAAGGCAGAAACATTTTATTCTGTGTCGCTTACTTGTGTACGAACGAACATTCAGGAGAAATGAAGCAAAGATACTGTATATTATCTCTGCTAAGCGAGGTATCGCTAGTGATTCTCTGTACTGTGGACATTATCCACGGATATAGTTCACAAATTGTACATGTGGACAAGTAAGTGATGATCAAGTCATGTGACGTGAAATATGGCCAAAGTGACGAAAGAAGTGAAGATATCTAACATCATATCTTCAGTCATACCATCGATATCGGCGTCATGACATGGTATGTCATATGGATATGATACCAGTTAAGTCGTATCAAAGCTCATATTGTACCATAGTTTGCTGCAGCTAATAGGTACTGATGTGGGGTTGATAAGGCTAACCGTACAATGTTGTGACACGAGGGCGATTGTCCAAACCCAGGTTAAGTCTGGGACACGACTTTCCAGGTGACATACCTGCAATATTGGAGAATATAGATCTTCAGGGCGAGCGTTAACCCTGGTCATAAGCGCTCTATTATAGCCCAGCGGGAACTAAGCTGACATGAAGGAGACCCCCAGACTGTGGCTGCTGGGGTCTTGAGCTGTCAGCAGAAAGATGAGTAGCCAAGATCAATAGTGGCTTTTTATTGCATTCATTCTTATACTACTACTATAATCCCCCACAAGAATGATAGTAAGCCAGTGGCTGTAAGCTTACGCAAGCAGCGCCGCTGAAAGAGGTGGGACCTAGCGCAGCCTATCGTCTGCTCACCCCCCACCAACCACCAAAATAAACACACCTAATTGTTGTTTACAGACAGCTACTGTACAATTATTTCCAATTGCTGAAGTTAGTTTCCTTGTTACGTGCCGGTAACATGTAAATTATAATTTATAATAGTTACTAATCACTTTAAAGTAATTTTGAAAATAGTTTTGCCGAGGGGAAGTGGTTGAAATTTAGTTTATCTGTACAATCAGCACTGAAACCACCACTTGCCAGTAACCCAAAGCCTACCCTTCTTCCTGATCTTCAGTGGAAAATTGCATTTATCTGTATGTATAATTATGTACATAACAATAAATGAGCATAGATAATTATTATTTATCAGTTAGACAAGTAGGAATTTGGGACACCTAGGTCGCAAAAATGTCCCCCTTCGACACCTACCACTGTCATATCCACAAGTTGCTCTGGACCTATCAATTAAATGAATTATACATCACCAGGAATTCTGGTAAATATATAAATTTGTGGACTGTATATTAAATTAAAAAAATTATTATATATAAATACAGAATTACATAACAGAAGGAAAATATATCTTAGTATCACTCACCAATTTGACTGGAGATTAATGTGTATTATACCCAGAAAACCTCACTGTCTAAATTTATGAAATTACTGGCCAGAATTAAACATAAACAGACTTATCTGAGGTTCCTGGAGCTGTGTTCTCCAGTCGCCTGACACTCAAATTATGCAGGAATGCACATCCAACAATTTCGCCTCCTATTTGAGAGGTGTCAGCCCAATTTCAACCTCTAGAGCACGAAAATTCCTTCCCATCACACCAACGTTGTACACAATTCAAAACCAAGATGGCCAGTGTCTCGTCTGCGCAGACGCAGGCTTTCCGTTTTCTATGACATAAATATTATTAAATACAGTATGGCCATCTATTTACATATAAATACTGAATTTCTGGAAAATATATACAGTATTTTCCACACTGATCTTCAGTTCATAACGTACAGGGTGATTAACTAAGAGTTTTTGTGGAGAAAAAAAAAAACATACCTTATTTGCTGGAGAAATGGCAACTCGCTGATTGCTCTGCATATTCATTATTTGCTACAGGTATAAATCAAGCTATAGGAAATCCTGCTAATAGATTTTCAGAAACACAGGCTCATGGTTAAATGGTGTTACTATTTTTTTAAGGACACATTCCTTGCTAATACACCAGCAATTTGAAGAACAAAACATTCAGCTTATACATGCTAGAATTCAGTATCAAGATATACTCTGCTTAATGCTTATTAATATACCTCTCCAAAATGTTACACTGAACAATCGAGTTGCGGGAAGGAAGCTCTTTAGCACTGGTTCAGTCTACAGTGTGACCTGAATTTATCAGATGAAGCAGTAAAGCCACGGTATTCCTGCTGTTTCAGTTCAGTCTCAAGATTTCTAATCTTACATAAAAGTTATAACAATCAACTAACCTGTTGACATTCTGCCTGCAGAAATAATGTTGCCACACTCAGTTGCACAAACTAGTTTGTAAAACGATCAAATGCATGTACAGTATATAACAGAGTTGGTTCTAACATTCAACATAGGACCAAATTCAAGTCAGTACAGAATTTCTGTCATTTTAAAAGAGGTTGCTAGAAATATTCACCCTTTCTAACTTCTACATCTTCAGTATTCAATTAACTAGTTCTACCTCATTATCATAGTGTGTAGGATGATAAAACATAATTACAGTATGCTTAAAAATATATTTGCTCCATTCCAAAAATTAAGTTAAGAACAAAATGAGAAATAATTATAAACATATAATAATAATCATATCACAACGAGATGACTAGAGAACTGCTTTCTTTATGTGACTTGTTAAGTCATGCCAGGGACTGTGGCTCCTGTAGTAGCAGTAATGCTGCTGCAGGGAATCACAAACTCCTGCTGTTAGACTATACACAGGAAAGATTAGGATTAAAATATATTATCGTACAATCTGAGTCTTCCTTATTTATGGCGAGAGGTTTGTGGTGTGTTGGTCTTAGTGGTAGAGGTTGAAGGCGCCCAGAAGACAGTCGCAGCTGGCGGGCAGCTTGAAGGTCTCAATGGCGAAGGGGAAGTACTGATCATAGGGATCGTAGACGAGGAAGCGGTGGTAAATAGACTTCTGCAGGCACTTGGATTCGTAGCACACGGGCACCAGAGGGCAGGCGTGGCCGGGGTTGAGGCACTCCTCAATGCGGGTTGTCTGGGTGAGAGTCAGGTAATCTACTTTAATGTTGTTGACGATGACGCGCCATTTACCATCAGTGTTCTGGGCTCGCAGTGGTCTCACATATTGGGTCTCTGAGGGACAGAGGTACGTCTCATCGTAATGGGTCTTGAGACCATCGACTGAGAGTGCTGTGTTCAGGTCGGCCACATCAGCGTAGAGAGTAAGAAGCTTATCCTTGTGCTGGTGAGCAGCTGCCTGGAGCTCGTAGCTGGGGTACTCCTTGTCTTCCAGACACCAGGTCTTGGTGGTGGCAGCAGCACAGGATGGTTTCACAGGCTGGTGTCCGTAAGCTGGTGGGGGACCATAGGTGGGAGTTGGGTGACCATAGGTAGGCTTTGGAGTGTAAGTTGGCTTTGGGGGATAGGTAGGCCTAGGAGTATATGTAGGCTTTGGACGATAGGTGGGTTTTGGGCGATAGGTGGGTTGTGGCTTATATGGAGGTCGTGTGGGATAGGTTGGACGAGGAGTGTATTCGGATGGTATGGAATACGGATTCACATGTTCACCAACGATCATGGCTACCAAGGCCAACGACACCTGTAAAACAACATTTGTGAGTATTTACTCAAATGGTTTTTAAATATATCTTTGACTTAAATTCCAACTTCAGGTTTTCTATTACATCTTTTTCTTACGCAGTATTTACATCATCAGCAATATCATTAAGCAATTGTTGTCCAGTTACTTACCACAAACCTGAGAGCCATGTTGATGTAACTTTGGGGAGGAATGGAACTGTGGCACTCCCAGCCTCGACAGTCTTATATACTCACTCGCTGGCACATGGCGCCCTTGTTCTTAAAATAGAACAATAACACCCTGACACTGTAGAGGCGAAATCTCTCGTAGAGTCGCCACAAGTTCACCCTATAGGGATGAGTAAGATGAGGATCTTATTGTGGTCGATTGCTGCTTGTTCAGTCCAGCAGCAGTGTCAGGTGAGGATAAACACAGCTGCTCCTCCCTTATCCTTTTATCAATTTTTCTATTAACTTTATTTGTGAACATTGAAAGCATCTTTTAACTTTGTGGACATCTCTGACATTGTAAATGTTGACTCTGTCATTGTAAACGTGGTCTGTAAATTATCTGTGAACAGTGTCTGCAAACATCTTTAAACTTTGTGTGTAAACGTTTTCTGTGAACGACTAAATAGACCTTACACGTTTTTCTGTTTGTTAGCGTCTGTTACCATTATTTGTAAACATTGCTTGTAAAATATATTCTATACCCTACTTAGTGCTTTTGTTTCCATTTTTTAATAAACAATTATAAAGCATTTGTTATATACAGAAAAGGTTTCTAACACTATTGTAAAAACCTCACAGACACAACACCATTATGAAGCGCAAGAACCCATTAACCTCACTGTCCTTATATGTTGAGTTGGATCAGTTTAGGTCTCAAAAAGCTCAGGTCAAAGAGGATGAATTCAAAACATCTCGTTTTGTAGTGTAATTAGTTTGTTAGGTGGCAAATAATTTGACGATTGATTATTTGGATGGGTAGTTAAGTGATTATCTGTGTAGGCCGTTAGGGGGAGGTTAGATTGTTGAGTGGTTAGTTGTTTGGGTAGTTAGGGGTTTTAGTGATCAGAATGGGAAAAAGAGATGGGATGGTGAGATTATGTGGTTAGTTAACGATGTGTTCTAATGATCAGGTAATTACACTGGCAGTGATAAGATAATTAAATGATCAGATAATCAGTGAGGTAAGCAGTGAGGGAGAGTGAGGGAGAGAGATAGAGAGAAAGAGAGAGATTACAATGTGTACACATAGCGAAGTAGTTTGACATGTTAATGGTCTGTTAGTCTAGCAATGGTAATCAAGTGGTCAATGAGCTAAGCCCGCACATGGTTACACAGCCGGACTAGGTAGTTAATTAGTAAGTTACCAGGTAGTTAAGCAGCGTTGGGTGAGGTTGTGTGGTTCAATGCTTCACTCTGAGTGGAGAGTGTGCTGTTATTAAAGTTTTTAACTTCGGGGGCCGCCATCCCTGATGCCAGACCTGTACCTCACGTTTGTTGGCTTAGCATTACACACACACACACACACACACACACACACACACACACACACACACACACACACACACACACACACACACACACACACACACACACACACTGCAGATGGATTAACGAATAAACATGAGGAATGACAAGAAAGAATCAATGAGAAGTCCCCAGACATCATAGCAGTTACAGAAACAAAACTCACAGAGACAATAACAGATGCAATCTTCCCACCAGGATACCAGATCATGAGGAAAGATAGAAGGGGCAGGGGGGGAGGTGGGGTTGCTCTGCTCGTAAAAAACAGATGGAAATTCGAGAAAATGGAAGGCATAGATGAGACGGGAGAAAGAGACTACATAGCAGGTACACTTCAGTCTGGGGAACACAAAGTGGTCATTGCAGTGATGTATAATCCACCACAGAACTGCAGGAGGCCAAGAGAGGAATATGAAGAGAGCAACAGAGCAATGGTGGACACACTTGCTGAGGTGGCAAGAAGAGCTCACTCCAGCAGAGCAAAGTTGCTGGTTATGGGGGATTTCAACCACAGGGAGATTGACTGGGAAAACCTGGAGCCACATGGGGGGTCCCGAAACATGGAGAGCCAGGATGTTGGACGTGGTGCTGGAAAACCTCATGCACCAACATGTTAAGGACACTACCAGAGTGAGAGGGGAGGATGAACCAGCAAGATTGGACCTTGTGTTCACCCTGGGCAGCTCAGACATTGAGGACATCAAGTATGAGAGTCCCCTAGGAGCTAGCGACCACGTGGTTCTGTGCTTTGAATACATAGTAGAGCTGCAAGTGGAGAGAATAACAGGAGTTGAATGGGAAAAGCCTGACTATAAAAGAGGGGACTACATAGGGTTGAAGAACTTCCTGCGGGAGGTCCAGTGGGACAGAGAACTGGCAGGAAAGCCAGTAAATGAAATGATGAAATATGTAACAACAAAATGCAAGGAGGCAGTGGAAAGGTTTATTCCCAAGGGCAACAGTAACAATGGGAAGACCAGAACGAGCCCCTGGTTTACCCGACGGTGTAAGGAGGCATAAACAAAATGCAATAGAGAATGGAAAAAGTACAGAAGGCAGAGAACACACGAAAATAGGGAGACCAGTCGCAGAGCCAGGAATGAGTATGCACAGGTAAGGAGGGAAGCCCAACGACAGTATGAAAATTACATAGCATCGAGAATCAAGACTGACCCGAAACTGTTGTATAGCCACATCAGGAGGAAGACAACAGTCAAAGACCAGGTGATCAGATTAAGGACAGAAGGTGGAGAACTCACAAGAAATGATCAGGAGGTATGTGAGGAGCTGAACAGGAGATTTAAGGAAGTTTTTACAGTAGAGACAGGAAGGGCTGTGGGAAGACAGCACAGAAGGGAACATCAAGAGGGAATATACCAACAAGTGTTGGATGACATACGAACAACTGAGGAGGAGGTGAAGAAGCTCTTAAGTGACCTTGACACCTCAAAGGCGATGGGACCGGACAACATCTCCCCATGGGTCCTTAGAGAAGGAGCAGAGATGCTGTGCGTGCCTCTAACCACAATCTTCAACACATCCCTTGAAACTGGGCAACTACCTGAGAAATGGAAGACAGCTAATGTAGTCCCCATATTTAAGAAAGGAAACAGAAACGAGACACTAAACTACAGACCTGTGTCTCTGACATGTATTGTGTGCAGAGTCATGGAGAAGATTATCAGGAGGAGAGTGGTCAAACACCTGGAAAGGAACAAGATTATAAATGAAAACCAGCATGGGTTCATGGAAGCCAAATCTTGTATCACAAACCTCCTGGAGTTTTATGACAAGGTAACAGAAGTAAGACACGAGAGAGAGGGGTGGGTAGATTGCGTTTTCCTAGACTGCAGGAAGGCCTTTGACACAGTTCCCCACAAGAGATTAGTGCAGAAGCTGGAGGATCAGGCGCATGTAAAAGGGAGGGCACTGCAATGGATAAGGGAATACCTGACAGGGAGGCAACAACGAGTCATGGTACGTGAAGAGGTATCACAGTGGGCGCCTGTTACGAGCGGGGTCCCACAGGGGTCAGCTCTAGGACCAGTGCTATTTTTGATATATGTGAACGACATGATGGAAGGAATAGACTCTGAAGTGTCCCTGTTCGCAGATGACGTGAAGTTGATGATAAGAATTAAATCGGACGAGGATGAGGCAGGACTGCAAAGAGACCTGGACAGGCTGGACATGGGGTCCAGTAACTGGCTTCTCGAATTCAATCCAGCCAAATGCAAAGTCATGAAGATTGGGGAGGGGCAAAGAAGACCGCAGACAGAGTATAGGCTAGGTGGACAAAGACTACAGACCTCACTCAGGGAGAAAGACCATGGGGTGACCATAACACCGAGCACATCACCGGAGGCACACATCAACCAAATAACCGCTGAAGCATACGGGCGCCTGGCAAACCTGAGAATAACGTTCCGATACCTTAATAAGGAATCGTTCAAGACACTGTACACTGTGTATGTTAGGCCCATACTGGAGTATGCAGCACCAGTCTGGAACCCACACCTGGTCAAGCACGTCAAGAAGTTAGAGAAAGTACAAAGGTTTTCAACAAGGCTAGTCCCAGAGCTCAAGGGAATGTCGTACGAGGAAAGGTTAAGGGAAATCGGACTGACGACACTGGAGGACAGAAGGGTCAGGGGAGACATGATAACGACATACAAGATACTGCGGGGAATAGACAAGGTGGACAGAGATAGGATGTTCCAGAGAGGGGACACAGGGACAAGGGGTCACAGCTGGAAGCTGAAGACTCAGACGAGTCACAGGGACGTTAGGAAGTATTTCTTCAGTCATAGAGCTGTCAGCAAGTGGAATAGCCTAGCAAGTGAAGTAGTGGAGGCAGGAACCATACATAGTTTTAAGAAGAGGTATGACAAAGCTCAGGAAGCAGAGAGAGAGAGGATCCAGTAGCGATCAGTGAAGAGGCGGGGCCAGGAGCTGAGTCTCGACCCCTGCAACTACAGTTAGGTGAGTACAATTAGGTGAGTACACACACACACACACACACAGTCAGGAAGTGGAATAGCCTAGCAAGTGAGGTAGTGGAGGCAGGAACCATACATAGCTTTAAGGTGAGGTATGATAAAGCTCATGGAGCAGGGAGAGAGAGGACCTAGTAGCACTCAGTGAAGAGGCGGAGCCAAGAGCTGAGTCTCGACCCTTGCAACTACAGTTAGGTGAGTACACACAAGGGAACATGATAACAGCGTACAAAATACCCAAACAGACTTTCTAAGGGCAAGAGGGATAGACTCGTCTGTTATTAACGACCATTGTCGGGATAGAAGGTTACCACTTTATGAGTCATCAGAATGTTAACCTGTGTTATGTTATAGTTGTGACTGCGCATGTATGGGGCAGCACCGCCCCAGTTCCCGGGGCAGCACAGCTTTGCTCCTGTTCCCTGGGGCAGCATTGCCCTGCCGCTGTTGCCTGGGGCAGCTCATCTATAAACGACGGCTAGTAGGCTTCATATTCTATTCTGGATAAACGCCGGCAGATCAAGCTGTGTATCCATATCTTAGGATTCCTTCCACACTTAACACTTCACGAGGCGGGAGACGAGTACATGAAGGTGCAGTTGAAAGCTAAAAACACAGATAAATCACAGGGACGTCAGAAAATATCTCCATCTTCATGGTGGTCAGGAAATGCAATAACCTGGATGAAGTAGTGAGCGTAGACTCCATACACAGCTTTAAGGAAAATTACGATATTGCCTAACTAGAGTAAGAAGGAGTGATCCCGGCATGCCTAAATTAACCTAAAGTTAAAAAAAATAATTAAAAGGGTGATGAAATTTAGAACGCGCAGATTTGATGTTAGGATTGCATGATAGCGTAGTGGTCAGCTGGCGGGAGTTACCACATGAAGCAGCACAGAAAGAGGAAGTGTATACCACGGAGTGATTTATGTTTCTTGAGTATTGCCTGGAGGAGTTTACGAGGCACCAGACTAACACAGGCGAGAAGAATGTCTCATTATGTGTCATGGGGAGGTATATTTATCAACTCAGCCACACACACACATACACACACACACACACACACACACACACACACACACACACACACACACACACACACACACACACACACACACACGCACACGCACACGCACACACGCACACACACACACACACACACACACATACACACATACACATACACATACATACACACACATACACACACGCACACACATATACACACACACACACATATACACACACATACACACACACACACACACACACACTCACACACATCATCAGGAGGAGAGTGGTGGGGCACCTGGAAAGAAACAAGTGTATAATTGACAACCAGCACGGATTCAGGGAAGGAAAATCCTGTGTCACAAACCTACTAGAGTTTTATGACAAGGTGACAGAAGTAAGACAAGAGAGAGAGGGGTGGATCGACTGCATATTTTTGGACTGCAAGAAGGCCTTCGACACAGTTCCTCACAAGAGGTTACTGCAAAAGCTAGAGGATCAGGCACACATAACAGGAAAGGCACTGCAATGGATCAGAGAATATCTGACAGGGAGGCAACAACGAGTCATGGTACGCGACGAGGTGTCAGAGTGGGCGCCTGTGACAAGCGGGGTTCCACAGGGGTCAGTCCTAGGACCTGTTCTGTTCTTGGTATATGTGAACGACATAACGGAAGGGATAGACTCAGAAGTGTCCTTGTTTGCAGATGATGCGAAGTTAATGAGAAGAATCAAATCGGACGAGGATCAGGCAGGACTACAAAGAGACCTGGACAGGCTACAAGCCTGGTCTAGCAACTGGCTCCTTGAATTTAACCCTGCCAAATGCAAAGTCATGAAGATTGGGGAAGGGCAAAGAAGACCGCAGACACAATATAGTTTAGATGGCCAAAGACTGCAAACCTCACTCAAGGAAAAAGAACTGGGGGTGAGTATAACACCGAGCATATCTCCTGAGGCACACATCAATCAGATAACTGCTGCAGCATACGGGCGCCTGGCAAACCTACGGATAGCGTTCCGATACCTCAGTAAGGATTCGTTTAAGACTCTGTATACCATCTACGTCAGGCCCATACTGGAGTATGCAGCACCAGTTTGGAATCCACACCTAGTCAAGCACGTCAAGAAATTAGAGAAAGTGCAAAGGTTTGCAACAAGACTAGTCCCAGAGCTACGGGGATTGTCCTACGAAGAAAGGTTGAGGGAAATCGGCCTGACGACACTGGAGGACAGGAGGGTCAGGGGAGACATGATAACGACATATAAAATACTGCGCGGAATAGACAAGGTGGACAAAGACGGGATGTTCCAGAGATGGGACACAGACACAAGAGGTCACAATTGGAAGTTGAAGACTGAGATGAATCAAAGGGATGTTAGGAAGTATTTCTTCAGTCATAGAGTAGTCAGGCCATGGCATAGCCTAGAAAGGGATGTAGTGGAGGCAGGAACCATACATAGTTTTAAGGCGAGGTATGATAGAGCTCATGGGGCAGGGAGAGAGAGGACCTAGTAGCAATCAGCGAAGAGGCGGGGCCAGGAGCTGTGAATCGACCCCTGCAACCACAAATAGGTGAGTACAAATAGGTGAGTACACACACACACACACACACACACACACACACGCACGCACACACACACACATACACATACACACACACACACACACACACATACACATACACACACACACACATACACACACACACACACACATACACATACACACACACACATACACACACACACACACACACACACGCACACACACACACACACACACACACACACACACACACACACACACACACACACACACACACACACACACACACACACAAGGAGAGTGACCTAGTAGCGATCAGTGAAGAGGCGGGGCCAGGAGCTCGGACTCGACCCCCGCAACCTCAACTAGGTGAGTAACTAGGTGAGTACACACACACACACACACACACACACACACACACAACATAAACAAGATGAAATGCCATTGTGTCGTAACATACACCAACAATTTAACCTACACGTGGCTATTTACCAGCTTAATGTTAGTTGAGTGTTACTAACAAATTATAAATGCTTTACCACTGCACCAACAAGTAAACTGCTCAACTGAGTGCATTTTGTCGTGGGAATATAACAATGTGTGTTAGAAAATTCTCCCGTTGCAGAGTAAATCTTTATTATAGGCGGTGTTTCGAGCCTCGTAGATCTCTATCCAGACCGAAAAGTTGTGTTTGCAGCCTATCTGGCAGTCTACAGTAATGAATGAGACGGGTCATGTCCACGATACTGAGGTCAAGAATATTTTTTTTAATATCTTGCATGTTTTGTAGTAAGTTGGATTCTTTTACGTTGTAGGTTCTCTCTCTCTCTCTCTCTCTCTCTCTCTCTCTCTCTCTCTCTCTCTCTCTCTCTCTCTCTCTCTCTCTCTCTCTCTCTCTCTCTCTCTCTCTCTCTCTCGAAAAGCTACATATCCCATGAGGAACATGTAGTGGCACCAGGTCCTCTGTGTGACCTTTAGAGGCACAAGGTCCTAAGGAAGCTGGAGAAGCGTAAGGTGTTCTCTCGATGCTCGGAAGGTCATTTGAGTTAAAAAAGTAACATTGCCTTATACCTCAAACATTAACGTAAGTGGGTTAACGTGGTAGGAAATAACTCTCAGAAGTGTGATTACAAATATATTACTCCCACGAGATTGTCAGAATTTTTGTTTTTATATCTACATAAACAATGTACAACACCGAGTGCAAAACAGTGTGCCAGTGAGATTATTATTATTATTATTAATTCACATGGAACATACATTGACATTACCAGAGAACTGCTTTCTTCACGTGATGGACCTATGAGTGAGCCCACGGGACTTGTGAAGTGGTACTAATACATGGAACCTCACAAGGAACCATGTCTGGAATCGTGTAAGAAAGTCAGAGGTTCAGTCCATCATTTTGCACTAATCACTCGTGCTATTAGACTGGGCTCAGTGATAAATTAAGGACAAAAAACATTACAAAAGACAGAGGAAATAAAAAAAA